>NW_023659897.1:27599-37599 GCF_015228065.2 Penaeus monodon | reverse complement strand
TTCGCCATTTTTTTTTTTTTTTTCTAAAATATAAAAAAAAATATATATATATATATATTATAATTCTCATCTTTTCATTAACTTTAATCATTGTTATATCTTAATCGAATTTTGATTAGGACGAAAAGTTTTACACCAAATAAAAATAGGCTTGTATACCACCTTGGCAGATTTTCGCCATCTTTTTTTTTTTTCTAAAATATTATAAATACAAATTTGTAATTGACTTTTTTCGATAAAATTAACAAAGAAAATAATGAAAATATATTATATACATATATATATAATTTTTTTTTTATTAATTTCTATATATTCATATAAAATATAGAAATAAGAATATGATATATATAATGAAATTGAAAAAGATAATATATATACGTTGATTTTTCAGTATATATCATGTACTTATAATAAGATTTATATTTCAGAATATAATAGTTACTTAAAAAGTTACTTATAAAGAATATTTCAATATATTTCACTTTATATTAGTTACTTAGAAAATATATTTCAGTAAATATTATGTACTTAGAAAATATATTTCAGTAAATATTATGAACTTAGAAAATATATTTCAATATATATTATGTACTTAGAAAGTATATTTCAGTTTTTATTAGTTACTTATAAAATATATGTCAGTATATGTTTTGTACTTACAAAGTATATTTCAATAAATATTAATTACTTATAAAATATATTTCAGTATGTATTAGTTACTTATAAAATGTAACTAATTAATTACTTATAAAATATATTTCAGTATGTATTAGTTACTTATAAAATGTATTTAAGTATATATTACCTACTTATTAAGTATATTCATATATTTTTTTTGTTTTTTTTTGTTTCTTTTATTTTTTTTTTTTTTTTTTTTTCAGGATAACAACGGCACAATTGAAAATGAGGAATTAAATGGATTTCTCAAAGATTTCATTTTTTTTAATATTTTTTTTTTTTTTTTTTTTTTTTTTTTTTTTTTTTTTTTTTTTTTATTCTTCTCCTTTTTCTTTCTCTTTCTTCTCTCTCTCTCTTCTTTTTCTCTCTCTTCTCTCTCTCTCTTTCTCTCTCTCTCTCTCTCTCTCTCTTCTCTCTCTCTCTCTCTCTCTCTCTCTCTCTCTCTCTCTCTCTCTCCTCTCTCTCTCTCTCTCTCTCTTCTCTCTCTCTCTCTCTTCCTCTCTCTCTCTCTCTCTCTCTCTCTCTCCTCTCTCTCTCTCTCTCTCTCTCTCTCCTCTCTCTCTCTTTCTTTCTCTCTCTCTCTCTCTCTCTCTCTCTTTCTCTCTCTGTCTCTCTCTCTCTCTTTCTCTCTCTCTCTCTCTTATTTAGTATTATTATTATTAAATTATATATATATTATTACTATTATTATTAACATTATTATCATTATCATTATATAACAACTTCTAATAAAACATTTTCATCATTATCATTATAATCATCATCATTATCACTGTTACCATTATCATTACCATTACCATTATCATTATAATAATTATCATTATAATTATCTTTCTTCTTATCTATCTCTTTTCTATTTCACTCTTATTTCATTCCTACTATCTCTATCTCTGTTTCTCTTCCCTTTTCCTCCTCCTCCTCCTCATCTTTCATTCTCTCCCTCCATCCTTTCTTCATCTTCTCTATCCTTTCTTCCTCTTACTTCTATCCTCTCTTACTCCCCTCCTCCTCCTCCTTCCTCTCCTCCTCCTCTCCTCCCTCCTCTCCTCCTCCTCCTCCCTCCTCCTCCTTCCTCCCTCCTCCTCCTCTCTCCTTCCTCCTCCTCATCCTCCTCTCCTCCCCTCCTTTCCTCCTCCTCCCTCCTCCTTCCTCCTGCTCCTTTTTACCTTCCTCCTCCTCTCTTCCTCTTTCTTTCTCCTCCTCCTCCTCTTTCCTCCTCTACCTCCTCCCCTTCCTCCTCCTCACCCTCCTCCTCTCCTCTCCTTTCTCCTCCTCCTCCTCCCTCCCTCTCCTCCTCCTCCTCCTCTTCCTTCCCTCCTCCTCCTTCTCCTCCTCCTCCTCCTCTTTCTCTTTCTCCTCCTCTTCCTCCTCCTCCTCCTCCTCCACTCCCGCTCCTCCTCCTCTTCCTCCTCCTCCTCCTCATCATCATCATCATCATCATTATATAACAACAATTTTCAGAATTTTCAATTTTCAATTTTCTCCCAACAATTTACAGGATTACGATGCCCTCGATTTGCAAGAGTTTCAAGATGCAATAATGCGCGGTTGCGATTTCAACAAAGACGGAAAAATCAACAAGAAGGAATTGACGATGATTCTCTTGGCTCTGGCTAAGCATGGAGGCGAAGATGACCTGCAGACGTAAGTTTTATATTTTTTTCAAAAATAATTTTCGAAAAAAAAAAAAATCAAAAAAAAAAAAATCGATTTTTTTTTTCGATTTTTTTTTTTTTTTTTTTTTTTTTTGAAGAAAAAAATAGTCGTTTTTTTTGTTTATTATTTATCCGTTTTATTTTTATTTTTGTTTTTATTTGCTTATTTTCGAGGAGGAGGAGATACGGACGTAAGGGAAATTTTGATTTTTTTTCAGAAAACGAAAACTGTTATTATTATTATTATTATTATCTTTTATTATTATTATTATTATTATTATTATCATTATTTGGATTTCTTTTTTTTTGCAATTTGTTTTTTTTTTTTTTTTTTTTTTGGGGGGGGGGGGGTACAGATGTAAGGGAAATTCTTGTTTTTTTTCGTTTCTTTTCTTTTCTTTTTTTTCATTGTTATTGTTGTTATTATTATTATTATAAACATAATATATATACATATTATTCAATGCTTCATCTGTTGATTTTTTAGAATATTCTTTTCATTACTACTACTGCTATTACTATTACTACAACTACTATTGCTATTACTATTACAAGTACTATTACTACAACTACTATTGCTATTACTATTACAAGTACTATTACTACAACTCTATTGCTAACTATTACTACTATTATATTTCTGTTATTATACTATTACTACCTTACTATGCTAATCTATACTGTTACTACTACTATTACTATTAGTACTATTACTACTATTACTGCTACTATTACTCTTATTACTACTACTACTATTACTACTACTATTACTAGCAATACTATTGCTAAAATTATTACTATGGTAAAGTAAAGTAAAGTACTACTATTACTACTATTGCTAATATTACTACTACAATTGCTACTTCTACTGTAACTACAACTATTACTACTATTAGTATTACTATTACTACTATTAGTGCTATTACTACTATTAGTGCTATTACTACTATTTAGTGCTATTACTACTATTAGTGCTATTACTAGTATTAGTGCTACTACTAATAATAGTACTGTTACTACTACTACCACTAGTAGTACTGTTACTACTATTGCTACTAATACTATAACTACTACTATTAATACTATTACTACTACTATTACAACTATTACTATTCATACTATTGCTATTACTACAACTATTACTACTACTATTAATACTATTAATACCACTATTACTACGACTGCTATTATTACTACTATTACTATTGTTTTAATTAATATTACTTTTACTGATGACATTATTCTAATTTTTTTCTTATTTCGTTTTCTTTGTTAATATTTTTCGTAAATTTATTTTTTTTTCTGAATTCCTTAACTGTTAGTAAAATTTTCTTATTATTTATTATAATTGTTGTTTTTTTTTTTTTTTTTTTTTTTTTTTTTTTTAGATTATTATTTTTTAAAAGTATTACAGGATATTTTTAAATCTTAATTGGTTATTTGGAATAAAAACATTTCCAGTAAGTTATACACACACACAAACAAACACACACAAAAATTAACGATTTCTAACGAATTTTAATTACATTTAACGGATTTTAACGACATTTAACGGATTTTAACGACATTTAACGGATTTTAACGACATTTAACGGATTTTAACGACATTTAACGGATTTTAACGACATTTAACGGATTTTAACGATTTAACGATTTAACGACATTTAACGACATTTAACGGCATTTAACGGATTTTAACGACATTTAACGGATTTTAACGACATTTAACGGATTTTAACGACATTTAACGGATTTTAACGACATTTAACGGATTTTAACGACATTCAAACGGATTTTAATGACATTATAACGGATTTTAACGACATTTAACGACATTTAACGGCATTTAACGGCATTTAACATTCAACATCAAGACATATTTCCTCATTAACAAAAACCTCTCTCCTCTGTTGCAGAGCCGGCACCGGCGTGCAACCGATCATCCACCCCTTGAGCGAAATTGCATCAATGGGGATGAAGGCGCTGAAAATGCAGAAATTAAGGGTGCGCCATTTTGTCACTCGCACCCTTGGCAACACTGGCGCCGCACCCGCTGGCAACGCTGCGACCTCCAGTTAGTTGGTTCGAAAAAAAAATTGAAAATTTGAAAACATTTTAAAAAATGGATTTTCATGTTTATTATGCGCGGTTATCGTTGTTAAAGAGGAAATTTGAATGGGAGAAATTGTGTTTAGAATTTATTTCTGTTTAGGAGAGAGAGAAGGAGATGGTTTAAAAGGTATATATAATAATATTTTTATTTTTATTTTCGTTTTTTTTTTTTTCGTATTTGAATATATTAATATTCTTTTTTTTTCTAATATTTTTTTTTTCTACTTATCCCTTCCATAATTTTTTTTTTTTAATTAAGTTGAGGGAAAATATAAAAAAAAAAAATTTTTTTTTCTTAATGATTCCTGATAAATGAATTTTTTTAATTAAAAAAAATATATAGATTTTCAAATAATTTCGATAATGATAATAATAATAATAATTAATATATTAAATTAATTCTAAATATAAATTTTTTTTCTCTCTCTCTCGTATGCAAATTTTTCTCTCTCTTTTTTTTTTTTTTTTTTTTTTTCTTTTAGTGATCATAAAGATAAATCTTTTTTTTTTTTTCTTTTTTTTTTTTAGTGATCGATAAAGATAAAAGCATTAAATATGAAATAATAAAGTTTTGTAGTATATATATAATAAGAGACAATATATTTAAAATAATATTGATATATGTAAAAATATAATATAATTAATAATATGATGATATGACTATAATAAATAATAATCATATAAATAATAATAACAAAAAATAAGTAAATAATAAATAAATTATTTCAATAATATAATAATGATTTTTTTTTTTTTTTTTTTTTTTTTTTTTTTTTTACTTTGGAATTTAAGGACAAATTTTCCCGAAGAAAGTCACTGGACCAGTTTTTTTTATGAAAAATGAATAAAATTAATTAGATTTTGATTAATTAGTTAATTAATTAATTAGTCAATTAATTAATTAAATAAAATTAAATAAATTAAATAAATTTTTGATTAAAATAAATAAAATTAACTTGATTAAATAAATTTTTGATTAAATAAATTTTTGATTAAATAAATTTTTTTTAATAAATTTTTTATTAAATATTTTTTTATTAAAATAAATAAAATTAAATAAATCAAATAAATTTTTGATTAAATAAATTTTTGATTAAATAAATTTTTTATTAAAATAAAAAATTTATTTTACTTTTTTGATTAAATAAATTTTTGATTAAATTAAAAACTTTACAATTAAATAATTGAGTTAATATATTCTTCATTAATTTTTTTGAGTTAATTTTAATTAATTATTTGAGTTAATTGGTTTTAAATTCAGTTATATGTTTGGAATTAATTAAATTGAAATATTAGATACGATTAAATATATATACATCGAAATAGATTATATTTAATCAGATAATTTACGAGAAATAATGAAAATTAAATAGAATTATTTTCAACTTCATAAAATTAGGAAAAATAAAAGAAAAATATTCATAATTAATTATAAATATTCATAATTAAATATAAAATATTCATAATTAATTATATATATGACAATTATTATCTAAAAAAATATATGTATTTAGAAAATTCGTTTATAAATCTATTTATTTTTGTTGATAAATCTTTCACAAAAAAAACTGACTTTCATAGAGAAAAAAATATTATATATAATTTTTAATATTAAATCAAGAGGGATGAGATATATAATTTTTTTTTTTTTTTTTTTTCCTCTATTCTCATTTCTCTTGATTTTTTTTCGTCCTTGTAGCAAAGTAAAAAAAAAATATATATATAAATAAGCAAAATATATATATAAATGATGATAAAATAATATGAAAAATAAGATTTAAAAAACGATTATATATTAAATAAGATAAATAAGATGAAAAAAAATATATATATAAAAGATATATAAAGATATGAAAATAAGATTTAAAAAAGATATATATCTCATTGATAATTCAATTGATAAGTTAATCTTTATCTTCATAATCCTTATCTTTGACTTCATATCTTTATCATTATTTTCCCTTGATAATTGTTTTCTTTTATTATTATTATTATCATTCTCCCAATTTATTTATTATTTTTATTATTATTATTATTATTATTCTATTCTTATTATTATCGTTATTATCCCTTGACTTAATGTCTTTATCATTATTATCCCTTCTTCTCTTTCTTCTCCGTTTTCTTCTTCATCAATTTCTCTCTCTCGCTCTTTTCCTAGAGTGAAAAATCAAAAAAAGGAATGAAAATAATCTTTATTGAAAGATCAGGAACATAATTCGAAAGAAAATGATAATAAAATTGAAATAGAATAATAAATATGAATATAAATATAAATAAAGGGTAAACTTAACTAAAAATAAAAATAAAAGAAAATGGGAATAAGAGCCTTAACGTTTTCTATGAAACTTCAAAGAAAACGGGATGATGTTCCCCCCCCCCTCAAAAATAAGGAAAAAAAAATACTAAAAATTAAAAAAAAAAAAAAAATTAAAATCATCCATTTAAAAAAAAAAAAAAAAATGGATGAAATTTATATACATTTTTTTTTTTTTCTCCTCTAAAATTTTCAAAAAAAAAAAAATGACTAAAAAAAAAATATTATATAAACATCTTTTCATCAAACTTTTTGCTAAATATAATTTCTTAATAATTATAAAAAAATTAATAATAATTTCTTAATAATTATATAAAAAATTAATAATAATTTCTTAATAATTATAAAAAAAATTAATAATAATTTCTTAATAATTATAAAAAAATTAATAATAATTTCTTAATAATTATATAAAAAATTAATAATAATTTCTTAATAATTATAAAAAATTATTTCTTAATAATTATAATTATTTGCTAAATATAATTTCTTCCTTTTTTTTTTTTTTTTTAATTGTAATAATAATAACTTTTCTCTCGTGTTGTTATTATGGAGGAGAATCTATAATTTTTTTTATTATCTTGTTATTAGAATTATTATAATTAGAATTATTATTATTATCTTGTTATTCAGTTTTTCTTCATTATTATTCATTTTCTTTGTGGTTTTCTTTCTTATCATTATTATCCCTTTTTTTTCATTTTCTTTGTGGTTTTCTTTATTATCATTATTATCACTTTTTTATTATTGTTATTTTCATTATTATCATTATTATCACTTCTATTTTATTATTGTTATTTTCTTTATTTTCGTTTCTATCATTATGATCCCTTTTTTTTATTATCATTGTTATTGTTTTCATTTTCTTCTTCATTTTTTTATAATTATCATTATTATCCCTTCTCTATCATTATCATTATTATTTTCTCTCTTTTATCTTCATTATCGTCATTATCCCTTTATCTATTTTCATTATCTTCGTTATCATTATTATTCTCATGATAATAATAATTATTATTATAATTAATTATTAATAATAATTAATAATTAATTATAATAATTAATAATTAATTAATTAATTAATAATTAATTATTAATTATAATAATAATAATTTATTTCATTATCATGTTAATAATATTATTACCATCAATATTATTATTAATATTGTAATTATCAATATTATTATTAATTATTAATTATCATCATCATTATTATTATTATCATTATTATTATGATTATCATCACTATCCCTTATCATTCTTTATCATCATAATCCCTTTCTTTTATTTATCTAATTTTTAAACAAAATTTTTAAATTCATAAAATTATAATAATAATAATAATAATAATAATAATAATAATAATAATAATAATAACTTCTATTTAATTAATTTTGATAAAAATTAAAATCAATTTTTAATATTTTCTCTCTATAATTTTTTTTTTTTTCTTCTCGAAATTTTTATATAATTTTCAAAAAAATAAATCTATTTGGCTAGTAATCATCTTTATCTATTAATATCTAAATAGATTTCTTTTTAAGATGATTATATCAATTCTTATAATTATCTGTTTCATTTAAATAAATAAATGAATATTAATGAACTGAAGATGTATTATTATTATTATTATTATTATTATTATTATTATCATTATTATTATTATTATTATTATATCTAATCGTAATTCTTTCATCTTTTTCTTGTCTTTCATCTTTTCTCTTCTTTTTTTTCTTTAATTAATATTTTAATTAATAATCTTATTAGTTAATGAACGAATTAATTATATCTAATCATCCATTTCACATATTTTCCCTTTAATTCTTTATTTATCTATTTATCTATTTTATATTATTTATATATTTTTTTATCTATCTATTTATCTATCTATCTATTTCTATATCTTTATCTTTTTTTTTTATTTTAATTTATCTATTCGTATTTCTCAAATAATTCTATTGATCTATTTATTTATGTATTTAATTCATCTTTTATTTTCCTTTTTAATTAATTAATATAATTCTTTTATTCCCTCTTTCTTTTTAATTAATAAAATTATATTAATAAAAGATTCGATTCCATCTCATGCGTAGACGTTTATATATATATATATATATATATATATATATATATATATATATATATATAACATTGTGATGTGTTTTTCATAATATTTAGGGAGAAAAAATATATTAATATATTAAAATATATTAATATATTAAAATATATTAATATATTAAAAATATATTGTGATGTTGGTAACTATAAAAAAAATTTAAAAAAATTATATAAAAAAAAAATTAATTCTCTCTCTCTCTCGTAATTAATTCTGAGAAAATAATTGAAAATATATTAGTATTATTACCAATATTAATTATATTAATTATTAATTATATTAATTATTAGTGGAATTTTTGTGTGATTATTCTCCATATTTTTTTTTAATTAATTTTGAGTTTGTACAGAAATATTTAATTCGTGTTATGATTATTTTTATTAATGTTATATAATTAATTTCATGATTAACAATTATCATAATTAAACTTATATATCATTAGCAATGTAATCATATCTTTTTTAATTAGATATCAAATTAATTTTAATTAATCAATTAATTTAATTAATTTTAATTAATTTAATTTTTAATTAGATATCAAATTTTAATATTGATATATCATTAATTAATGTAGATGTTAATTAATTAATTAATTAATTATTAATTAATGTAGATGTTAATTAATTAATTATATTATTAATTAATGTAGATTATATATTGTTAATTGTATTGGTGATAATAATAATTAATTTTTAATTAAGTGTAAGTGTTTGTAATGTTTTTTTTTTTATAAAGTCGTTAATGAGGGTAATTAATTAGCTAATTAATTAGGCTAATGACATCGGAAAGAAAATTATATTAATTAGTGATGTTGATAAAGAAGAAAATTATATAAAATAATGAAAATTATATAAGATGATGATGATAATTTCGATAATAATAAAAATATTGTTGATAATAATAATAATAATAATAATAATGACGATGATTAAGCAATTTCAATAAATAATAATTATAAACATTTTTGATAATTAACGAAAATGATAATAATTAAAAAAAAATAATGATAATTATTAACAACGAAATAAATAATTTTTATAAATAGAAAAAATTTCGATTATTTTTATCTTTTAATTTGTTAATTAAAAAAAAAAAAAAAAAATTATGATAAAATTCTTCATC
>NW_023659896.1:10000-20374 GCF_015228065.2 Penaeus monodon | reverse complement strand
GAAAAGAAAAAATGGGGTTTCCCTTGGTTTGGTCCGTCCAAAACCCCAATTTTTGCCGCCAAAAAATGGTTAAATGGATCTATTTTAAACGTTCCGAAATGCCATTAGCCTGGGAGGAAGGGAAAAAGTTCACCTGGGTCACATGTACTGCTGCGGGGAAGTGGCTAACCCTTTTTTACAAATCGGTACCGTTACCCGGGTTAAATATTGGGGACGCCGTGAGGGCAAAAAATTACTCATAAAAATGCTTTCGTGACTGCACCGCAGCCTTTGACGGAACCGCCACCAACTCGCATACGAAAAAAAATTGTCCACAAAACTGAATGTGTTTGTTGCCAGACCGAGTGGTAAACCAGACAAAGTGTCACATACACTTTCTGCCAGGGAAAACCCAATTCGAATTAAGTGCAGGCGGGATCGCTTGTGTGACCCTTGTAAAAGGGGGCAAGTCTTGCAAACCTCGTATTACTCCCTCGTTACTAACCGCGGAAAAAAAAACCCTTTTTGGGGTAAACTGCACCCCTTTAAAAACCCAAAATGTGCTGCCTCAGGATTCTGACATACTTCACCCCCAACCGGACTAAAATTTCCGGCACCCCCAGGACTTCTCGGGGTTTCCGTCTCGACCCAAAATTCGTTTCGGCGGGACTCCGAAAAAAACAGTCCCGGCGTCAAGAAAAATTCTTAACTGGAAAACCCCTTAACCTTGGGGAGCCGTCCTTGGGGGGCCGAATATCTGGCCAAATTTTGTCGGCACCGGCACATATACCTCTTTTTATTCGCGGCCCCAAGGGGAGGAACCGTAAGCACTTTTCCAACAGCGACGAAGGCAGAAAAATAAGGGGGGAAATCAGCACGCGTCCCGCTTCAAAGATTGCGATTTTTTCGATTGGCGCACTGACAGCGTGTCAGGGGCGACATTTGGCGGCCCTAAATATACAAAAAGTCAATCAAAATCCCCCCGGGTATCCTGGTAACGTGCCCTACGCCATACGGATCATTACCATTAAGCGACGTGGCGCAGTGGTCTGTGTGAACCATGACCTTATACCCCAGTAAAATATCTCTGAAGTACTTAAGACTGCACTGTGGAACCCTACTAGAAACCCCCGATGGGACGCAGTTTCCCCCTTCATGCCCTGCTTTAAAAACGGCTCCTAGCCCAACTTTGACGGTCTGTGTGGAGAATAAAGGGGGAATAAAAACCCGGGAAAATGAAAGAACGGGGCGTGCGATAGCGTTTGTAATGTTGAAAATGCTTTGACCTCCCCCTCGCCCTGCGCCGGGGGACATCTTTTTTGAGGAGGGTGTCCCGGTCGGATCCTCCCAAAACCTTAATGAACGGTCTATAAAAACCGCAAACCCCCAGAACCCTTTTACCGTGTTGCATAAAGGGGGAAATGGGGAACATACTGACAGCTTTTACCTTGGCCTCGTTAGGGGCAATACCTCCCGCACTAACAAATGACCGAGAAATCTAAACCGACTGGAAGATTTACCTAGCCGGATTAATTTTAAACCCGCATCCGAAAGTCGCTAAAAACACTGCGCAACCGCGCTTCATGTCCTGCTATTTATAGAGTCACAGTGTGGTGTGTGTGTGTTGGGGTGTGTGTGTGTTGGGGTGTGTGTGTGTGGGGTTGTGTTGTGGGTGTGTTGTGTGTGTGTGTGTTTGTGTGTTGTTGAGATATACATACAACTATTTGTATATTATGTGTAATATTATATTTAATTTTTTATTTTTGTGTTGGTGTGGGGTTTGGGTGGTGTGTGTGTGTTGTGTGTTGGTGTTTTGTGGGGGCGTGGTGTGTGTGTGTGTTGTGTTGTTGTGGTTTTACAAGCAATATTAAAAACTAGTCATTACATGAAATGACTAAAATTTTTAAAGCTTACGTAAAATGCGGACCACCAGCTTTCACGTAAGACTCAAAAAACCCGTCTTTCCCGTGAATGACTGAAAAAATGCACCCTGATTCACCTATTGCCAAATTATCCATTTTTTCTTCGGGCAATCATGTGAAGCCTAAAATCCATTTCATCTGTACATCAGGAAAACAAAAAGCGGAAAAAGGGGGAACTGAGTGCCATTCCAGGGAGGATGTTGGTTCCATTGCCCGGGGTGCAGTGGGGAAAGGGATGGTTAGTGCCGTAAGGGACCCCTTCGGCTTCCCTACTGAAGGGTGGGCTTGACTAAACCAGGGCACTGGGCCCCCCAACAACGGGTACGCATGGCTTCTCTTGGCAAAAAGCCCCTCTAGTGGCCGGATGACTATGCGAGGAGGTAGGGGGGGAAAGGGGGGGGGGGGGTCCCACCTACTCTATAAACACACCAGGGCACGGGGGCCCTATCAACTGATACTGCGTGGTTTCTCTTGGCAAATTTTTTCCCCATGTCTGCTAGAGTGTAGTGACACGCCTCTCTTTGGGCCCCACCCCCCCTCTCTCTCCGGTCATCCCCTACGGGTTTTTGAACGTAGATAAAATTTTACGCCCTTAACTAAACTTTGGACATTACCATACCCAGTTTCGTTAGTTGGGACGACACCCCAAAACCGTGCAGTGGGGTTGATTACACAAACCCTCTTTCCCTTTCCGGCGGCATAGGCTTAAAAAAAGGGGCCAATTTTCCCGCCGCCGGGTCACCGGGAAACCTTGGAAAGCTGGCGGGGACTGTGAAACAGAGGGGGTCCCTTTTGCCGCTCCCGGTGAAAAAGGTCATGGGGACACCTTTTGAGATACTGAAAACTTCCTATCGGTCATGTATTCCCAGTGCTAAGTGCCCCGTATTCCGTGTCCCCTGAAAAAAGCGAGCGCTACCCCACGGTGTTGAAAAAATTTACTTTTTATGACTGTAGATATAACAAACATTCAGCAGTGTAGGTTCGCTACCTTAATATACTTTAGTGTTGTTTTTCATTTGTTTCGTGTTGTGGGTGATTCGTATTTGTATATATTTTTTCATCTGTACGTTTATTTTTCCGCCTACTGTCTGTATTTGTTTATGTTTTGTTGTGCTGTAGCCCCGAAATTCGTCTGCTGCATTTTTTTTAGCTGTCTGTAATTTTTTGAGTTCAAATATCCTATATACTTAGAAAAAATAATCTGTTTTTCCTTACTATAAAAAATCACACTAACTATAACATTAAAATATCACCAGAGAAACTTAAATTTTTGAAAACAAAATGAACATTAATGAATAAGCGTTTCCCAAATGACCAATCATAAAACACTGAAATAAGCCTCTAAACTCAAACACCCTAAAAACTATACAAAGTCAAGGGTCGGGAAACCCTAGTCCCTGGGGTCGGCTACCCAAATTTTTTGTTTGTTTGTTTTTCTTGATGTCAGAAGGCTACAGGAGGACTAATGGGGATGGGAGGGGGAAGGAGGATGGGGCTGCCCCCTCCTCTATAAAAAAGTCGCCCCGGGGCCTCCCCACCAACACAGTAGAAGGAACCATGGCAAACAACAGAGGAGATATTCAAGCGCAAAATTTTTTCGGGGAAAGAGCAGTGAAGAGGGTTTTAATACCGAAAAAGCATTTTTTCCAAATTATCGATGAACTGAAGCAAGCAAAGTCCCCAACAGTACAAAGATTGCCTGAATGCCCTCCACAAAGTAAGTAATGTATAGGTCCACGGGGAGCCGTGTATTCGTGAAAAATAAACTGTATTGTTGTATTTCTGTATTTCTGTATTTGGGTTTAAAGTGTTAAAAGGGTTATTGTCATGCCGAAACAACATTTTTGGGCTTGAAAATAAATTTTATAGGAATACTGTTTTCTCATATTCAAACTCATTGCTCACCTGTGGCACGCGGGATGAGGAGGGCTCACCTGGAGACTAGCGCAACCCGACTTTTTGTGTTCAATACTAATCAAAAGATTATTTGGTTTTTTTAAAAGTTGCGAAGTTGCTTTCTGACGCATACTTGTAGTCTTTTTTTCCCATAACCCCAACACACTCTTTAGTTTACCAAGTAATTTTCGGATTAACTTGTTGAAAGCGTTTCCGAATTTCCACTGATGCATACATTTATTGACGCTTCAATTTTGAGTCTTTTCTGCGGTGATATAGAAAAACTCACAAAAAAAACAAAGAGCGATGATGAACCCTCCTGTACTAGCGCCCTCGAGGATACCATACGAGCAAACAGGAACACACATCGCTACGGTCATGGCGGGCGGGGAGAAATGATGAAAAAACAGCAAAAAATGCGCTAACATCACATGGGAAACTCTTGAATTTTTTTTTCGTACTGTGAAAGTGCCAGATGAAAAGAAAACACCATTTTCACAGGGGGTGGTTGTTTAACCCTCTCGACGAGGGGGTTTTTTCTGCGGCCAAGGGACTTGTTTGGGGTACACAGCAAAGGCACGGGGGTTTCCCACAAAGGATTATGGTCTATCAGACACCTCACCAAATTTTGTGTCCCGTGGGGCCGCTATCTCGAAACGTGCAACATAAGGGCGTTTCCCTGACATTTTCTCTTTTTCGGAGCTTGTACATATTACGAGTGATAATGGCTCAGGTTCATAGCCGAAGTATCTGTGAGATGAAAATCATCTGGGCCCAAAATTTCCTCATTCATGGAAACCTCAAAATCCCCCGGGGCCAAGGATCCATGGAAAAAAGGGAAACGTTGACATCAAAAACATGTTTGGGTTTCATGGATGGGAGACAACGACACCCCGGATTGGAGATTGGAATTTGTTTGTCCAGTTCCAAAGAATTTCCCGCTTTTTTTGCAGGGATTTGCAGATCACCCTAGCAAACCTGTTTGGGTGTAAGGCCAAAGTGGGCCTGACTCATCCTCGCTGCCTGATGAGGTAATTAAAAAAAATGCGGGGAGGATGATCTGTTAGCTGTCCACCACCCGGGCAAAACGGAGAGGAACCAGGTCCCGTTCCCCTGCTGAATCAGCCGAAGTTCACTTTGACACAGAACTCCCAGTCCTTTAGTATCCCCCCAAAACCCTGGTACCTGTCCGACTTGATCAGCCCATGTTCACGTTATGCAGCGGTGGACTCACCTTTAGTAAAACCCAACCACCCGGGCCTTTTTTGTCTCAAAAAAGCCAGGGGGGACATCGATCTGAATTGGCGTCATCAGTCAAAAATTTTCCAGCACCCAAGAGGGATCGGCCCTGCTGTCGGCTGGCATAAATTTGGGCAACCCCTGCACGCCGAAAAAGATTTTGGGTCAGAGAGAAAAATCATTACCCCGAGAAAAAAGGGGCCCGTTGAATTGCCCCGGCTGAACCGGGTCAAGCAACAAAGACCTTGCAGCCCGGGGAACCCCTTTATATGCGCGTCCCTATTCCCCTGGGAGTCGGGCGGGGTGACCTCGGAAAAATTCCCCCCTGTCGCTTGGAACGTGCCCAAAAAGACAGTACAACCCCTTGGGGTTAAGGCAGAGTTCTAAGGGCCAAGCGTCACGCAACCAGTTTGACTTATCCCTCAGCGCCTTCTGGGAGGATCCTCAATCGCGACAGGGGGGTATCTCTGCGAAACCTTACCCTTTGAATCAAACTGTGGTGGCACGTTTTGTCAAATGCAACTGCGCAGGACCCAAAAAGTGTAAAAAAACAGTGCAAGGGCTTTAAAACAAAATTAAATTTCAGAGGGCCTTCCCCGCATGACTGGGGTTTAAAAAAGTCTAAAATTGGGGCCCCTTTGTGTGAACGTATTCAAATGTTCACATCACAAATGCGGACAAATTGTTGGTACCTAATTTTATTTCATGACCCGAAGGAATGTTGAAAAGTAGTTTCAATTGCCCATGCTTGCATAGAAAATTACAAAAGGGGAATACTTGCACCTGCGTGATTAACTTTTTATAGTTGAAAAAAAGTGTGAATAGTTTGATATCTTTTTATTTTTAGTTCAGTCTTTCATGAAATAAAATGGTCCCCTTTTTTTAAATTCCTTAAAAGGGAAAGACTGGGGATTTTATCATTACGTGAATAATGGAGGTCCCCCCCATTACACTAATGCCTAACAATGCTAGTCATTTCTTGTAAAACTGGTGTATATGTAACGAGACAACCCGCCAAATGTCGGGTCAAGAGGGCAGATAAAAAATAGATTTATCTATTACCAAAATTGTCGGCCACCTACCGAGCCTCGCCCTCGCCCCAGGTGCCTTGATTTTCCTCAGGGTGACCTAACTTTGGGTGGTCGGCTCTTCTTGTGTCGTTGTCCTGGGCATCTTTTTGGCTGCCTCCCCTTTGTCCCCCTTTTCCCGTCCTCGGTGAATCTGCCCTCCTCGAAAGTTTCCCCCAGGTCCCCTTTTTGGATTATTAGACTTCTTTGTGCCTCGTCCATCCTAATCGGCGGCGTCTTTGTCCTACGCCCTCCAGATCTCGTCCGGTCCTTCACGGAGGCATGCCGTCTCTACCTCCCGTAATCTTCATTGGATCTACGGGGTCGGCGGGGTCGGCACTCAGAGCTGCTGATACCCGTGCTAACGAGGGCCTGGAGTTTACTGGATCTGCAGGCGTCCGCCGTGTAGCCCCTCCCAGCCCGGGGGAACTGGTTTACGTGCGGCGGGTTTTTGGGTTTTTCAAAGGGTCTATGGGGGCTCGGCAGGTAAAGCCCATCCACTACATCAGGGGCGGGTTAACATCTGCCTGACGAAAATCCCGGTTTCCCGGGCTTCTGGGGATCTTCAGGTGACGTCCTTCCCACAATCCAAGGTTTACCCATTCTGCAGCAGGACCTCCTTTGGTGCCTTTTGGTTTTTCGTCGGTCACTCAATATTATAGGGGGAAACCAAACATCATGTAAGGGGCAAAAAGTAAAAGAAAAAAAGGGAACAAGAAGGGGGGGTGTTAAGGCCCTAGCAGGTTATTTTTTATAAATTATACCATCCTCCTGATAGATATGAAGAATAAGGGAAACGCAACGGCAATCAGCAAGGATTTACTTGAACCAAAAATTCGCACACAGAGAAGAAAAATGTCAGAAACCGTGAATGAGGAAAGTGAGAGTGAAATGAATCAAAAACACGAAATTTTAAAACTTTTCAATATTACAAACTGAAAAAATTAGCAATGCACTATATAAGATTATTTGAACTACCACACTGTTCAATTTTTAATGTATGCGACGAATGAAAGCATTAAAAAGGGGAAAACACGAATTTTTTTTTTTTTCGAAAGTTTTTAGCAAGAAAATCTTCCCGGGGTCAAAAAATCTAAATCCAGGTACATTCTAGCTTGCATTTTGATTTCATCGGGGGGGGATCCTATCCCCAAAAAATCCCATCATGAAGCAACGGAGCCAAAAAATCTATAATAACCTGCTCTTTCTGCGAACGTGATGGCGCTCGTGACATTTTTTACGGATTTACGAATCACACACGCCGGGGAAATTTACCCAAACATGAAAGAAAACTTAAAGAGGGTGAAAAGGGGTTTGAGTAATAAGAAAATAATTATTTGAGCATAACCCAAAACCCTACATGATTTAACAGACGTAACTGCGGGTCACACCGACTAAAAATTTTCCCCGATCAAACGAATAATTTGGGATTTACCTTTCCCTATTTTTGAATTTCGACGAAATCTTTTAGCTTTTTAGAAACCCTTGGTAATCGGGCAATCCTTGCACTATGATAGGGGGGAAGATCCTACACTTATTCAAATAAAAAATTTTTTATATGAAATTGGATCAGCTCCGTTTAGCGCGACAAACTGTCACCAAAAACAATGTAACCGTGCTACGGTTAACCCCCTGGGTGTTAACAATACAACAAAAAACCCAAAATTTCGGGGAAAATTAGCGGGCATCTCTTGACCCTCTTCCGTGCTACCGACCCGGGGAAAAAAGAAAACGAGGTCAGGGCGGGCGAGGGGGAAAAAGGATAAAATGGATGATATTATATAAGTAACATCACGAACGCCAAAATTTTTTTTTAGTTGAAAAAACACAAATCTCTAAAAAAAGAGAATCTGAGGTCAAAAGATAGTGTGAGAACTGCCATTTGCTGTCTTTGCCTTTTTACCCGAAAAAAACCCAAGGCTTAACACATTTTTTGGGGAAGGAAGGGGAAAAAAAATAAAAAAAGGGGGAGGGGAAGAGACCCAAACGTGTACTTAGTGGGTTTTTTTTTTAAAAATGCTTGGGAAAGTGGTCAAGCGTTTTTCTTCGAAGGTTTTGCGTTCTTGCTGCTAGCTGAAAGGACGCAGCAACCACCTTGACACCAGTCTGTAAGAGTCTATGAGTACACTGGTACAGTGGCTCTGCAGGAGTAGTGATACTGGTAAACGGCGTAACTCTTTACTGCTAAGAATTCAACACAGTAACGGAACACACGAGATGATGTCTATATGAGTAAAGCGATATGCTGGGTCTCGCGACAGGTCAGCCTGCCCCGAGGGGGAAGGCTAGGCCGACCTTACCACGCTGGTGTGTGTGTGTGTGTGTGTGTGTTTTGTGTGTGTGTGTGTGTGTGTGTGTGTGTGTGTGTGTGTGTGTGTGTGTGTGGTGTGTGTGTGTGTGTGTGTGCATATACATACATATATACACATATATGTGTATATAAATATATATGTTTATATATACGTATATACATATATATATATATATATATATATAATTTATATATATATATATTTAATATATATATATAATATATATGTATATAAAAATTATATATATACATATATTATATATATATATAATAATATTTTATATATATTTTATATATATATTATATATATATATATATATATGTGTGTGTGTGTGGTGTGTTGTGTGTGTGTGTTGTGGTGTGGGGTCTATGTATATGTATGTAAAATTTCGTGTTGTGTGTGGTGGTGTGCATGTGTGTGTGCGTTTTGTGTGTGTGTTGTTGTGTTGTTGGTGTGTGTGTGTGTGGTGTGTGTGTGTGTGTGTGGTGTGTGTGTGGTGTGTGTGTGTGTGTGTGTTTTGTGTGTGTATGTATGTGTGTGTGTGTGGGTGTGTGTGTATATAGTAACTTAATAAAATATATATTAATATTTATATATATATATATATATATATACAATATATATTATATTATATATATATATATATTTATATATATAATATATATATATATATATAAAACTTATATATACAAATATGCACATATATATGCATATATATATATAATTATATATATATTATATATATATATTATATAATTTTTTTTTTTT
Organism: Penaeus monodon; assembly: GCF_015228065.2. Classification (NCBI taxonomy): domain Eukaryota; kingdom Metazoa; phylum Arthropoda; class Malacostraca; order Decapoda; family Penaeidae; genus Penaeus; species Penaeus monodon. The sequence goes on along the minus strand of NW_023659896.1, from coordinate 11,191 downwards.
TTTTTTTTTTTTTTTTTTTTTTTTTTGTGTTAGCTTTATCCCATTCTTATAGGGGGTTCGCCATGATCAGGTTCTGGCAGATATCTTTTATGGCCGGATGCCCTTCCTGCGGCAACCCTCTCCATTTACCCGGGCTTGGGGCTGGGACTGACTTGGGCTGGCTTGCCCACCCAGTGGGTGAAGTTCCTTGCCCAAGGGAACAACGCGTCGGCCGGTGACTCGAACCCTCGAACTCGATTGCCGTCGTGAAGTCTTGACTCCAATGCTCTAACGAATCCGCCACCGCGGCCTCATATATATTAATTTTATATTATATATATTTTATATATATATATTTTATATATATATATATATTATATATATATATGCGTGTGTTTGTATGATATGTGTGAGTGTGTGTGTGTGTGTGTTTGTGCGTGTGGGGTTTGTATGTTTTTAATATATATATATATATATATTTATATATATATAAAATAATATATATATAAAATATATATACATAATATATTATATATATTTTAAAATATATAATATATATATTATATTATATATAAAATTATTATTATATATATATATTATATATATATATATATTATATAATTTTTATATATATATTATATATATATATATATTTTTATTTATATTAATATATATATATTAATAATATATATATATGCGTGTGTGTGTGTGTGTATTTTATATGTGTGAGTGTGTGTGTGTGTGTGTTTGTGCGTTTTGGGTTTGTATGTATGTGTATATATATATATATATATATATATTTTTATAATATATATATATTAATATATATTATATATATTATATATTTTATATATATATACATATTATACATATATATATATGTGTGTATATATAACATATATATACATACATAGGGCAAAGACATGTGTTTTGTGGTGCGTGTGTGGTGTGTGTGTTGTGTGTTCGTGTGTTGTGTGTGTGTGTGTGTGGGGTGTGTGTGTGGGGTGTGTGTGTGGGGTGTGTGTGTGTGTGTGTGTGTGTGTGGTGTTGGTGTGTGTTGGGGTGGGTTTGTGTGTGTGTGTGTATGTGTGTGTTTTGTGTGTACGTGGTGGTGTTTTATGTATGTATGTATATATATTATTACAATCTCTTCAAATTCATGGCCTGTGCTTACCATTGTGATATTAAAAAAAAGCGCATTCGAAACTAGCG
>NW_023659896.1:0-2500 GCF_015228065.2 Penaeus monodon | reverse complement strand
AATGACTTCGGTACCTCTGTTGTTTATTTCAGAGAGTGCCAGTGGTTCATAGCCTGTGGCATCTGAGTACCAGCTGGCCGAGGGGGAGGATCTCGTTTCCTCTCTGTGAAACTGCAGGAGGAAGGAGGTGGCCGTCACCGTACACTTCTTCCTAAGTAATTTTCGGCTCTGATGTATTATCATTCGATTAGGGGGCATACCCCTGCCAACTTCGGCTAATCTGTCAGCAAGCTCATTCCCTCTGATCCCTATGTGGCTGGGAACCCAGTTTATGATAATTCTTCTACCCTGTGCAAGAATCCTCTGTGCCAGTGTGAGGATGGTAGTCAGAAGGTAGATATTGTCAGTGGGTGAGCGCTGCTGAAGACAGTCGACTGCTCTTTTGGAGTCTGTGTGTATGACCACGTGTCCTTCCCTCACGGACGCGTGGCTCAGTGCTCCCATGATGGGAACTGCCTCTGCCTGTAGCGAGGAGGCGTTGTCTGTTAACCTCATGGATTTTGTGGCATCCCTTGCTGCGAAGCCGGCGCCTGCAGTGTGGGTCAAGGGATCGACCGATCCATCTGTGTAATATGTTCTGCTGCCCGGAGGGGTGATGGTTGCAATGACCCTCTGGGTTTCTGCTAGGCGTACAATATTCGTTCTTTTTGCTTGCCAGTCTCATAACCGAGAACTCTATTGAGGTTTGTGCCCACGGCGGAGCTTCGACAAAGTCAGGGTGAGGGGAGTCCATGCCTTGGCCAATACTGGTTCTTTGAGCTGATGGCGTATTAACACCCTGGCTGTGTGAGACAGCCAAGAGTTGTTTGCAAACAGCTCGTTATCCTGTTCTAGGCGTCTGACTATTTTATGTCTTAGGCTTGTGTTCCTGGGAGCCTGGATGACCTTTGATAAGAATTGTGCTGCCATTAGATCAGTTCGTGAGGCCAAGGGGAGAAGGTTTGCCTCCACTAGGAGGTTGAGGACCTTCGCCCACCTTGGGGCACCCAGAATGACCCTGGCGGCTTCGTTTTGGACTGTCTCCAGTTGGTCTTTATGTTTTCTCTTAATGCCAATCAGAGCGAGGGAGGCATAGTCTACAATGGGCCTGACAGCATGTACATAGAATGATCTTAATACTCTGTGTCTGGCCCCTATGCGTCTTCCACTCATGCTATCATGACAGACAGTCTTGATTTTGTTCGGTCAACCAGGTACTGGACCTCCTTGTGGAAGGAGAGGGTCCGGTCTATCCTTACCCCAAGGTAGAGGTAGTCCTGAACCCACTCCAAGTCCATTCCCTGGATTTTCAGACTTGTGCCTTGAACTCTCTGTCTTAGAGCCATGGCTTTGGATTTGGCTGCAGAGATCTTTAGTTCTGTCCTGCAACACTCCTCGGATACCAGGTCCAGACAACGCTGGGCTTTGTTTAGGTAGTATGGTCCAGTGGAGATGATAGCAAGATCGTCTGCATAGGAGATGATCTTGCACCCCACTGGGAGGTTTATGTTGAGGATACAGGACATTAATGTATTAAAAAGGGCTGGACTGAGACCCCACCCTGTGGCATTTCATTCTTAGTGGCATGTGCTGTGATAGGTGACCTTGGAATTTGACTCTGGCTTTCTATTCGTAAAGTAGTCACCTATCCAAGCCAAGAGCTTGCCTGAGAGAGAGTGAGAAAGAGAAAGGGAGTTAGAGAGGAGAGAGAGAGAGAGAGATAGAGAGATAGAGAGATAGGTGCAGTCATTCTCCATTAGCGTTCACCACGTCCATCTTCACAGTGCAGGTCGTGTATGGCGTACACATAAGCACGATTTCTGTAAGACATTTTGCCACTGAGAACCATCAAGCTAGCGAGGACGTAGATGACGATTTTATCTGACCTCGTCTGACCTCTCAGTTCGTGCTCAGTAACCGACATGATAAGGTCAGTCCAGCCTTTGCCTTCAGGGTTGGCTGGCCGAACACCGCGCTCCACGCTTACCCCAAGACATCGTCTCCTGTGCCCCATTACTGTATTGTACTGTTCCATAATATAAGGTCAAGCCGTTTTAAAATACTATCACTGCCAACCAGTCATAACCATTGATCAGCACTCAGAGACTCTTACATCGTGTGTGTTAAATGACATAATAATAAGTAATTGTAATCATTAAGATCCAAGTAATATTTCCACCTTAATCTGTTAGTAATTATCAGTATAGCATATCATCAGTGGAGAATAGTGTTACAAAGGTTACACAAATATATATAGAACTTATCGTTTAAAAGGGCAATGAAGATGACTGTGATGGTGATGATGGTGATGGTGTTGGTGGTGATTATGGTGGTGATGCTGATGATGGTCATGCTGCTGCTGATGAAGATTATGGTGATGGCGTTGGTGATGATGGTTGATGATTGATGATGTGATGACGGAACTGGTGACTGATAATGATGGTGATGATGACGGTGATAGAAGTGATGGTGATTGATGGGTCTGATAATGATGGTGTACTGATAATGATGGTGTACTGTT
>NW_023659895.1:0-20374 GCF_015228065.2 Penaeus monodon | reverse complement strand
ATGTAGCTTACGAATGATATTACCAGTAGTTTTTTTTAGTAGTTTCTAATGATTTAATGGCTTAAGTGAAATAATGACAGAAAGTATGACTTTTCTATCGTGGATCGTCGATAGTGCAAAATCAATAGCTTGTAATGGCAAAAAGTTCAGCAAGAAAGATAGATGTATGAACGGCAGTCTGAACTTCAATTCACATCCAGTCGACCATACACCCGCTCCCACACACTCGTCTCTCTTGGAGCCGTCGGTATATATATGAAAAAAGGGAGATGTTTAATAAGGAACTCTCTGAACCTCTGGCGTACCTCCACCTCCCGCGCCGTGGCCTTAGCTGATGGAAGCCGAGCTTCCATAATTGAAAAATTTGGGGTTTCCCATGGCGCTATATTCAAATGAACCTGGGTATCGATGGTAGAGAGATCTGTACCGACATTCTAGACGAAGTCGTGAAGTCGCGTGGCAAAGGGCCTAATGCTTCTATTACCATTAGGGTGGCTCGGGTCTCGAGCCACCTTTGCGGCATAGGTCAGGGTTAACTGGCTGAGTCTGAGTCGGAGGGGAGGTACTCCTGACTCCACCTCAAGACGCTCGATCCGAGTACACTTCAGGACTCCAAGACACACACACAAACAAGCATTCTGCACAACATCCAAACCATACACGATTGACCCATAATCTACTTTAGACCTAATCAGGGCTTTATATATCATTAGCAAAGACTTTCTATCAGCTCCCCATTTATTACCGGAAATGAACTTTAATAAAATTAGTGCTCTTTGACATTTATTCTTTAACTGACCAATGTGGTCTTTTCAAATGAATCTACCATCAACGAGTAGACCGAAATCTAGCAGAATTTTGAATAGGTATTGGGTGGTTATTTAGAGTTAGCCTGATGTTCTGCTTCCTCCTATGTGGTAAAATTACCCCAATACTCTTCCTTGCGGAAAACTTAAAACCCCACTGGGTTGGTGACAAGACACTTCTTTGTGGGACCTCGTTTGCCTGGAAAAAATGTTCGAAAAAGTGACATTGTCGGAAAAGAGTTTGACAGAGAAAGTTCTGTCAGAGATGAAATTTTGAATAAAACAATGCAAGTTTCCATGTAATCCAAAAGCATAAAGTTTTCTGAGTAGACCATATTGCCATGCCATGCCATAGGCTTTTTCAATATCTAAAAATACTGAAATAAAAAATCCTTTTTTGGCAATTGCCCCATGAATATGACTATCCAGTTTTACTATTTGATCAAGAGTTTGGCGTCACTTTCGTAGCAAATTCCTGGAATTAAAAAAATACTGTTAACAATTCGATCCATGAACTTGTCAACGCAACTGGGCGGTAAGAGATGGCGGTTCTAGGATTTCCCCTTCCTTTCAATATGGGAATGATGTGGGCGAAATGCTATGAGTTTGGAAAAGTGTGGCTTTTCCAAATTTCATTGTACACTTCTAGCAACTTAATCATGGCATCATCATTAAGATGCTTTATCATCTCATATCGAATCTCATTGGGGCCTGGGGATGTTCCTGCACAGGCTTCTAGGGCTCGGACAACCTCATCCATTGTAAGATCTTTATTGTAATCAAAGTCATCTCCTGTGGCAAAATGAATAGGTTGCAGATCAACCACTTACTTGGTGATCAGGAATGCGGGATGGTAATTTTTTGAGCTGCTTGTATAAGAGAACTGCCTGGCAAGTGCATTAGCAATGTCTCCAGGTGAATCGAAATTGGTTCCTTCATGAATGATGTTTTTAATTTTGACATATGTTCTCATTAGTGATGCTATTTTTGAAAAGTCTGTAGGCCCTACTGCGTTGGCACAGCGCCCTGCGGCAATCTGGTGTCCACCATGGAACTCTGTGCTATCTGTCGAAGTTTTATGAATGGATATCACTGTTGCATCTAAAATCGAATTCTGAATATTGTTTACTTTATCATCATTTCTCCAACAAGTTCGAGCTTGACACTCCTTGTGAAGGCGACCCAGTCTCCTCTTTTTGCGTTAAATTTAGGTGCTGAAGGCGTTCTTGGTGTGTTGCATGAATATTCAATAAAAATAGGAAGGTGATCACTTCACAACGAGTCGTCAGTGGTGTGCCACAGGCACTTGGGTGATAGGTCAATAAAGCTCAAATTACCGGTATTATCATCCACCCGCATCGGATTACCATCGTTCAGAAGGACCAGATCAGACTCATTAATCAACTTAACTACTTGCTCACCTCTACCATCCACCCACATTGAACCCCATGATGAACATTAAAGTCACCTAAATTTAACTTATTTTGTGGCAGACTATACTGAAGAGCAAAAAGCTCCTCATAAATTACCTCATTATCAGGTGGACAGTAAACTGAACATGTCAGAAACGTGTTATTCATTTCTATTCATTTTGCATGCGACAAACTCCAAAGTAGAATCAATTGCCACTTTAGTGAAAGGGGAGGCTTTGGGGAAGTACTGGCGACTTTTCCCTCCACCCAACCCTCACGATCCTTCCCCACAGATGGTATTCCCTCGTGAAGCAAGACAAGGTTTTTAAGTGCGTTTTTTGGAAAAACTATAATATCGGGAGCATAAGAGAGGCTAAAATTTAAGGTCCTTTACTTTAGTTCTAAGACTATTCCATTGATTAGGTTTGCAAAATTTTACGTTTTAGGGGTTTGGGGAAGTGACTTGTCCACTAGTTTAATTTTCTTTTTCTGGGAAGGGGTTCGTCCTCGTCCCCTCCCTACCCAGGAGCCCCCAGGGGTATTTTGGAGACGTAGCCCCCTGCTCTCGCTGCTAGGGGACCCCCACAAAATTACTGTTCCCGAAAAACAGACCAAAACTATTTGAAGCCCCTATAGGACCCAAACTGGACGAGAAGGTGTGACCCAGATTGTGTTTTGGGTATCATCCTCCTATGATGCTGCTTTTGCTGGTTTATTCAGCAATTTATTGAATTATATTTTCATTTCTTTAGTCTGAAAAATTAATTTTTAAAACATTTTCCCTTAACCTGCAATTTTCTTTGTCTTTAGCTGCAAGCTCTTGATGATCTTTTTCCCATTGGAAGTGTTGTTGTTTTGACGAAGGTAAAATTGGGGGTTTGCGGGCAAACCTTCAACTTTCCTCTTGGCTTCACGGAACAAACATCATACCCTCCATGTATGCTAAAATTTTCTCTCCTTCTTCAAGCGCTGCTTGGGCAGAGCCAGATTGACGGGGACCTCCACATTAGCACATTTGAGAGTTTTTCTCGTGCGTTCCCCAGCGTCATGACCCGCACATTTACCGCAAGAAAATTTACTTATCTTTTTATTGCATCGTGATGGGGTGTGTAAAAATTTTTTTGGCATCTATCACGCGTATGGTTTTTAAATATAAGGTCCACTTGGATAGTTCGTATCCAACTGTAATATCAGAATTTACTAGAAGCAAAGTCAAAAAGCCCTTTTCCGGGTTTTTGTTAAAAAAATTTTCCGTCTTTTTGGTCTGCATTTACGTCCTTTTACCTGTGGTCCTTCATGTTTTCAAGAATTTCGCTTTCCCCTTGCCCTCAAACATGTTAATTTTACTTTTTTATAGGTTTGGGGCCCAAATGGGGATTCCGGGAGTTAATTAACTTTTAAAAGGAGGCTCCCATCCGAAATTTCGGCAAAATCGAAATTCCGTCCATGACCATAAAGGACCTTTTTGATGTGAGGGGTTCTTAAAAAGTGATTGATTTCATTCACGCATTTGACAGTCAAATCCCTCGTCGCTCTCGTTTGTCACAGTGGGGTTTTCCATTTTCAACGTGGTTGTCTTTAGGGCAGGGGTCATCCCCCTCCTTGAAAAGGGAGAAGGGGTAGCCGGGAGTCACCATGCTTTTTTTTTTTCGGCCCAAAGTCCGAACCCTGGGCCCTTCGTTGTCCTAAAGGGGACCAATAGCTTTTATATTGATAATGGCAGTTTCCGCCTCTCCCCCCCCCCCCCCAGGGGAAGCCTGGTTGGTTCTCCATACCAAGAGGGATCGAGTTTGGGGAAGACACCACCTTCCCGCCGAACTTGCCTAAGTAAAGGGAAGGAAATTTTGATCCCCACCCCCCAGGAATATGGGACCCAAAAGGGTACTCCGGAGGCTCGGGGAAGTAAATGAAGAGAGGAAAGAATTAAGTGTAAAAGAAAAGTGCCCCAAAGAACCCCCTCAACTGAGAGCTGCCCGGTTGAAGAGATGCGGGTCTGGGGTGGGTGCGACAAACCCACGTATCCTCCCCCTCAAATAAAGGCTTTGACGGTGCGGAAAAGCACAAAGTGCGAATTCTAAAAAAATCAAATTTTCCCTTAGGAAATCTACGTTATGACTCAGAAAAACAATGCGAGCGTGACAAAGGTAAAAAAAGCACAAAACAAACCAAAGAACCGTAAAAAGAAAAGAAAAAGAAAAGAAAAAGAAGAAAAAAAAAAAAACCGCATACAAACGAAGACGCGATTGGCGAAAAATTTTGGGGACGAGAGATATTGCAGGCTCTCGGGGGGGTTTTCAGAAGGGAAAGGGTTTCCCTTTACACTAAAAGGAAGATTTAATATTATTCGGAGTTAAACCATAGATTCAATACGACTCCCCCCCCCCCCCCAAATTAGTGGACGCGGACCCAAAGGGAAATTAAGTCCTTTGCAAGTATTTTTACAACTAAATTTTTAAGTTTCCTTTTTTCACAATTAATTCATAAATTCCTTTTTTTCATTCTACATTACAGGAACTGAACAAAAGGGAACCACAACACAGAGATACGGGGGTGGAAAAACCATTGTAGACGAAAAAAAAAGAAACTACACTTACACAGTAAACAACCGAAACACTGCACGAGAAAAATATCTGTTAAAAAAACCATTAGTCTCTTGGGCTAGTAAGTATATTAATAAATATATCAGTAAAAGATGGCATATACTAAAGAAGAAAAAATTTATTTTATCGTAAAGGGTTTTTCAGGACTGAAAGAAAAACTGGGGCAGAATGTTCCATATTGATTGTCCCCCAAAGATCAAAAATATTTAAAACTACCTGAAATAACGTTTGATTGAATCACGAGAGTAAGTAAAATACGAAAATGTTGTTAAGGGAACCCGCCTAACAATAATGTTCATAGTAATAACGAAAGTGTTTATAATGAAATGAGCAAGATAACAAAAATAAAAAATATTTTATTCATCAAAAAAGAGAACAAAAAACCAAAAAAAAGTGCAATATGATAAATTTCAACAAAAATAATATAATATTGCAACAGTGATGATAAATTCAACAATTTAAAAATAGTAAATTTCATCAAAAATAATAATAAAAAAAATAAAAATAATAAAATAATAAAAATAAACATAATCAAATCTAATCAAAAATCATAAAATAAAAATAATAATAAAAATAAAATATAAAAATAAAAAAATAATAATAAATACAATAATAATGATAATATGATAAGAGCAAGACAACAACGACAGCAAAAGTAAAAATTTAAAATGGAATGAAAAATTTAAAGATGGAAAAAATTAGGGAAAAAGAAAGAAAAAAGAAAAGCTCGCGGAGAAAAATTAAAAATTTAAATAAGGAAAAATAAATAAAAAAAAAAAAGGGGAAAGGAAAAATGATAAGACAGAAAAAAGGAGAAAAGGAAAGAAGAGGAAAGGGAAAAAGAGAACGAATGAAAAAGAAGAAAAGTATTCAAGACTATAAATTGGGAAGTTAGTCCCTACGATAAGTAGACATTAAGACAGATAGATGGATAATTAGAAATTTTGGTACTGGGGTATACCTGGTGTTTTTATAAAAAGGTAATATAATGATTTGATACATAAGGTATACAACAACAATATAGTGACAATATAAGGGGGTAGTTGATAAAAATTGATAAAAGGGGTACTAAAAAATATTCAAAAAAATACTGATATGGGGATTATATAATGAAATAATTAAAACACTTTACTAGAGTACGACCCGAATGTATAGTGAGAATCGACAACTGTTTTTATATTAATTTAGGTTTCACTTCAATAATTAAATTATGCTGTTATCGTTTTCTTATTAGGAAAAAGGATCCCCATAATCTAAATTCAGCGGGTTTTTAATGTATGGTTCAATATATTATTTAATCCTTTTTTTTTTCCCCCCAGTTTAGAGAAAGGCGGGGTCGCGCCCCGGAAGCACAGCACCTGGTTGCAAACATATAACACGTTCTCTTCGGTGAACAAAAGTTTACAGGGGTTTTGTGATGGCAGATCAAAACCCAACGCTTACTTTTAAAAAATGGATCAATTCCCGTTTTTGGCCTTTGGGACTTGGGAAGGGAAAGTATATTTATTTTATGCGCTGTTGTCAATGTCCATAATAACAAATTCCAATAGTGTCGGGTAATGCCCAACTTAAAAAAAAATTAGGAGTGCACAAATTTGAAAGGACAGGGAAAGCCCGCGGAGCGAGTAGTTTAGAACACCCTTTGTCATTTTTTATAATTTTTTTCTGTCAATTGCGGTACCCCCTTTAAAAAAGCTGTTATCAGAAACCGTTCGAACCTTCACGGAGAGAGCATCTAAACTAACCTTAATACTTTGAGTGCAGTGAACGTAAGGCTAATTATGGACACTGAACTTAATCCAGAACCAGGAGAAAAACCTGGAACTCAAAATGAAATGATTTAGATTCCCAATCAAATAGAAGACCAAGAGAAAACAGTGACAGCGAACAAGATCCAAATCCCAAGCATCCAAGAAAACACGAAACCGGCAGGAACACGTGGAAGCACAACCGATCACACCCGAGGACCCAACAATTAACAGGCAAGATAACCCTAATGTTATCATAATAAGCTTAACAGAGGAAAGAAAATCTTCAAACTTCAATAATCCAATAAAACTAACGGAATCAATAAACAAATCTGAATTCCAAAAATATATAATTGAAGACTCCTTAAGAGTACTGGGTATTGGAAAAGCAAAAAGGTTTGAAGTCAAAGACAAAAAAATTAAGACCTCTCAACCAAATTCAAAAACTGGGAATTCAGAAATAATAGAGGTAATAAGAATAAAAAGAATCAATAAAGATAAAGAAGCTGAACACAAATGGATAGAAACAAAATCATTAAGATTAACATTTAAAGGCCCCCTAGCAGAAAAAGTTGCAATAGGGCATACCTCCTATACAGTAAACCAATACACTTTCCCAATACCCAAATGTTTTAACTGTCTTAGATATGGCCATAGGATAATGACATGTAAAAATAAAAAAAAATGTAGTAAATGCAGTCAATTTGATCATAGTTACAAAGATTGTACAAATACAGAACATTGTTTCTACTGCCCTAACACTAATACATGCAAAATACACAGAGAAGCACAAAAAATAAACACTAAAAACATAACACCAAACAATCTAGAAATAAAGAAACAGTTCCAATAACATTTGCCCAAACATTAAACCAATCTCAGAACTTAACATTAGAACAAAGAACACCCAAAAGAAAAGAAAAACAAATACAAATAACAAACATAATGTCATAGCGCACACACACCAGAACAAACAAGACAAACAGACAAGAAAACCCAAGGGAAAAACAAAACGACCCAAACCATACACTCACTAAACCTTTAACTCAAAATGATTCTCCTGTAGCATGGACTTACCAACCCCAATTAAAGAAATGAAAACACAAAAAGTAAATAAAAAGATAGAAGATTTCTCATGGATAGAGACAATAAAGGAAGTGGTCAACATAATCACAAATTTAACTAACCATATGAACTCAGATAAATCATTCCTAGAAATTATCACAGATACAATAAAGAAATAATGCTAATATTTAAGAACTTAATCAAACACTTTAGGAATAAAATAATTTTGTGGAATATAAGATCAATTCAGAACAAAAAGACAGAGTTAAATTACTTGATAAATAAGAACAACCAGAAATAGTAGGCATTTGTGAAACATGTCTAAAATTTAAAGATAAATTCACTTTGCAAAACTATCAAGTAATTAGAAAAGATAGGACAGATCAAATAGGAGGCCTAGCATTCTGTATAAAAAAAAAAATCAATATAAAGTCTTAGATTTAAATGATGGATTCAAAAATAGATTAGAAACAACAGGAATAAAAGTAAACTAAAAACAGATGGCTAAACATACTTTTGATGTACAACCCCTGCAACAATCTAAAAACAGAAGAATTAGAATATTACATAAAACAGGTAGAAGATCCTAAAATAATCATAGGAGATTTTAACGCCCATCATAGTAGTTGGAATCCAAAAGTGAAAACAAGAAGCAACAAGACAGGCAAAAGTATATTTGAAATCACTAATCATAATAATATAATTTTATTAACACCACCTGGCCTGACAACAAGAATTGACCCTCAAAGTGCAAAAGAGACAACAATAGACCTGGTAATTGCAACCCCATCATTAACCCATTTAGAAGTAGAAGCAGGCCCTAACCTAGGAAGTGACCACCTTCCAATCATTATAAAAGATAACAATCTAATAAAAACAACTCACTCTAAAGAAAACAAATGGAGTTATACAGAAGAGGGTTGGAATAAATTTCAAAGAGAATTATTGGATAAAGATATAGTAAACATAAACTCAATAAATAAAATAATTAACCTCTTAAAAGATACAGGATTAAAATGTTTTAAATTTGAAAAGAATAACAAGAGAGACAAACCAATTAAACCATGGTGGAATGATAAATGTAATGAAATAATAAAATAAAGAAAATCAAACAGATTATAAATTATTAGTAATAAAAACAAGACAAAATAATAGAAAAAGAGAAAAGAGAATCTTGGGAAAAATTTTGTAACTCATTAGACTTTAAAACTCCCTCGAAAAATATCTGGAACTTTGAAAAAAAATAAACAGGGAAAACAATTATAACTAATTTTCCATTAATAGAGAATGACCTCCCAGTATCTGAGATACCAAAAAAATAATATTCAAAAAAGAATATGAAAATACAGGAAATAAAACTCCAAAAAAAATATTGACAGACGAAAAAAGGAAGAATATTGAATCTCCCAAATAACGTAGAATTAAATAATGAAATAGAGATCAATGAATTGACATCGGCCATAAAAAGCACTAAAAGAAATAAAGCTTACGGCCCTGATGAAATACCATACGAATTTTACAAATATGCTCCAGAAAAAATAATAAACCAAATTTTAAAACAAATAAACCAATACTGGAATAAAGGAGAATATCCACAAGAATTTAAAAATGTAATAATAAATCCAATAAACATACCAGGCAAAAATCCATCAGAGACAAAATCTTATAGAATAACAACACTGGGAAAAATTTTTCGAAAATATAATAACAAAGAGAATAAATTGGTGGTTAGAAGTAAATAAAAAACTAGATGAAGATCTTACAGGTTTTAGACCAAATAAAAGTACAATAGAAGCACTAAAATAATAGATGCACACATAAATAATGCATTTAAAAATAAAAATATGCATTTTTAGCCTGTATAGACTTAGAAAAAGCTTTTGACACCGTAAACCACGATGCACTACTAACTAAAATGTCAAAATTAGGAATTAATGGTATTTCATTAAAATGGATCTACAGTTTTCTTAAAGAAAGAACATTTCAAATAAAAATAGGTGAAGAAATATCTAACAAAGGAAAAATGTCAAGTGGGGTACCTCAGGGCTCCCCAATAAGCCCAACATTATTCAATATAATGATAACAGATCTAAAATTACCAGGAAATGTAAATAAAATAATATACGCAGATGACATAACGCTAATAACCACAAATAAAGATTTAACCGAAGCAACAATTAATCTAGAAAGAGCTTTAAGACATCTTAAAGAATGGGCAACCACATGGGATCTAAAAATAAACTTAACAAAAAGCAAAATAATGTGTTTTACACACAAAAAGATAAGAAATATACCCAACATAAAAATAGACAATGAAGAAATGGATTTCACAAACAAACATGATATTTTAGGATTTAGATTTGACTCATCAAGACTAAACTGGAGAGACCATATTGAAAATGTAAAAATATCTTTAAAAGGATAGATATCATGAAAAACTATCCTCATACACATGGGTGCAAATAAAGAACACACTTAAATTTTATAACATATACATCAAACCTAAAATAGAATATGGAATATCAGTTTATGGAAATGCAAAAATACAGAATTAAAAAACTAGAAACAGTACAAAATCTAGCACTAAGGATAGCAACAGGTTGCTTTAGATCCACCCAATAGTATCCCTTCAAACATTAACTAACAATATACCAATAGAATAAGAAAAAAAAGGAAATAGAAAGTATACAACTAACAAAAGTATTAGAGAAACCAGATAACACACCAATAAAGCAAATAGTAATAAATAATATCAAAGAATATAATCTAAACAAAGATAAAAAAATTGTTAACTTACAGAGCCATAGAAACCTGTAAACATTTAAAACTAAATATAGCAACAAATATAGTACAGAACATCACCCCAGTACCACCATGGTATGATATCTCACAACATGTAAGAACTCCGTTTATAAATAGCACATCAAAAGACCTTCAGAACAAATGATTAAAAAACAGTTTCTGATGTTAGAAAATATAACATATTGGCAACAACAAAAAATTTTCACAGATGGATCAAAAATAATATAACCAAATTCAGTCTCAGCAGCAATATTTATTCAAAATGCTAACATAACAACAATCTGGTTATTTGCAATAAAACAAGGATTGCATTACATTCAAAATAGCAAAATAGCAAACAAGTAATCTTCACAGACTCCTTTTCAGCACTACAATTAATAGTAAATCACAGACCCAAAACATACAAACAAATCACATACGATATACAACAATCAATACTCACATTAGTAAACAACAAACAGAATATCATATTACAATGGATACCCTCACATAAAGGCATTAGAGGCAATGAAATAGCAGATCAAGCTGCCAAAAAAGCACATGAATTAATAAATTCCACTGCCATAACAAAAGACATTAACAATCTAATAAAAGAGATAAAAAATAAAAAACAGAAACACATGGGAGAACAATTGATAGAAATTCTAAACACAAAAAACTATTATATCAAAGATAACAAACCAAATGATATGGTCAAGATAAAAAAACAGAAAAGTAGATGTTGTTTATCATGAATAAAAACAAAACACACAAGATTGAAACAACATCTTTATAAAATAAAAATGGAGACAGACCCAACTTGCAGATGGTGCCAACATGAAGCAGAAACCATAGAACACCAAACACTCCAATGCCCAAGATTTAACTCGCATAGAATGAAATTATATGAATCATTAAAAAGAATTAATATAAATAATCCAAATATGTCTCTTTTAATAACAGGTGAAGAATATTCATCAGCTAAGAAATACTACATATTAAGACATTTCAAGATCTTCCTACAAAGATAAAAATATAGACATTATATAAAAACTCCAATCAACAAAGAAGAACCAAGAATCAAAGATCCAGGGAATATAGACTTCAAAAGTCTAAAACCCTATAAAAGAAGAAGAAGAAGAAGCTGTTATCTGTGGCTGAAAGCCCGGCAAGAAGGGCCGGCCTTGCCCAAGACATCCTTCTTTTAGATAGGATCTCCAAATTTGGAATGTTTTATTCTGGTCTCTGGAATATCGCAAAACACATTTTTCAAAAACTGATCTTTTAGTGTCTGATATTTATTAAAACAAGTTAAAATTATGAGACCTTTTTTTTTTAAAGAGGGTTGAAAGGCTCCATATACATTGGGTATATGAACAATGATTACAAGTTAATGCAGTAATTTTTGGGGAAAATCTATATAAAAATGTATTCCAGAGTATCAAAAAATGGTTAGTAATGGTATGAAGAGCAAAACAACACAATTACAAAAATGTAAATAAAACAGAGCGCTCATCTCTGGTAATAGAAATATCGAAGGTAGAAAACACTGATCTTAGTTTTTTTTTTTTTTTTTTAAAGTCCACAAGCATAAACAACAACAGCGTGTGTGTTCGTAAGTGCATGTGGAAACATTAGTATGTCCTCTATATATAGTTTATCAATAATACACTATTCATATTTCATACCTTTGCATGTTAAAATTCCTTATTGCATACATTTTATCAATATAATTTTGAATTTCTATTGCAGTGTTAAACATTTTATGTACCAAACATGGCGTGATTCTTTTCCTGACACGTCTTGTTTGCCAGAGGGCGTGGCCATATGGCCCGGCGGCCTAGTTGACACTTCTGTGAAACATGGCCACGGTGAAAGACGTGAAAAATTGTGCAAAGAAACCTTGTGCAGATTGTGACACGGGAACAATATCATACTCAATCAAAGTCGTGAGAAACCCCGATTTGTTTTGAGTATCTTGTACATCACGGTGTACTAAACAATACGCTACAGTGTAATAAGTGTGTGCCGGCTTCACCGCGACCAACAAGCAGGTGCACCCTTTTCTCCTGGCTGTGGCTCAGCTCTTTCCTCCAGATAAATAAAGGTAAAACCTGGGGTCCAGGGGCTAATTGTGAGTAAATTTTGCCATAGGTAAATACCCCAATGGGGGGTCCGGGGGCAGAGCCCCCTATAGGTAAATACCCCGATGGGGGGGGTCCAGGAGCGGAGCCCCCGATAGGTAAATACCGCGTTGGGGGGTGCGGGGGCGGAGCCCCGATAGGTAAATACCCTGATAGGGGGTCTGGGGGCGGACCCCCCTGATAGAGGGTTAGGTAAGGTTGCTTGGTTTTGTATATACACATGTATAAACGTGGCTTCACAGCTTGATAATGATATGTTTTTCCGTAGATTTAATATTTTGAGTATCTTGTACATCACGTGTACTAAACAATATGCTACGTGTAAGAAGTGGTTCCCGGCTTCACCGCGACCACAAGCAGATGCACCCTTTTCTCCTGGCTGTGACTCAGCTCTTTCCTCCAGATAAGTAAAGGTAAAGCTTGGGGTCCAGGGGGCTAATTGTGAATAAATTTTTCCGGGAGCAGGCCCCGATAGGTAAATACCCGATGGGGGGGGGTCCCGGGAGCAGAGCCCCCGATAGGTAAATACCCCGATTGGGGTCCGGGGCGGAGCCTGATAGGTAAATACCCTGATAGGGGGGTCCGGGGGGCGGAGCCCTGATAGGTAAATACCCTGATAGGGGGTCCGGGGACGGAGCCCCTGTAGGGGGTTAGATAAGGTTGCTTGGTTAAAACGTTTTGTATATCATATGTATAAAAGTGGGCTTCACACTTGATAATGATATCCCTTTTCCGTAGATTTTAATGAAAGCGAGCGAGTGTTTCCCGTAGACTTTTTGGAAGATGGTGTTCCAAGCCGTAGATTTTTTTGAAACGTGCATGTTGGGCTGTAGACTTTCAACGTTGGGGGGCGTTCCGTAGAGTTTCTTGAGCTGATTTTAACGATTTTCTTTCATTGTATATGCATTATTGCTTTATATTTACTGTATTTAAGCCTGTTTTACCCCAAAATTTCCCTGATATACTTTATCCCCTCCCCAACTATCGGGACTTATCAATTCAAGATTTTTTGGCTAAATATGTGAGTTCCGCCAATCAAAAATGGTATACATCTGTAGTATACCTATAATCGTCACTGATTATCGTCAAACAAACTCGTGAACGTAAATTACATTTTAGAAAGAATTACCATTTTTTTGTTTTCACACATCCAATCTTGCAATTATTACTCTTGTCAACCATTAGGGGTTGTAATGTGCGGGAAAATTTCTTGTTATTTTCCACGATATATATGAAAGCATTGGTAATTTTTGATAATGTGACTGCACTCCTGAGATTAAATCCTTATTACTCTAACTTTTGTGAAACTGAAACTATACCGCCTACAGTGTGCGACTGCACAAATATCCTTTCTCACTGCAATAGATTTAAGGTAATATAAATATGTATACCGGAGTAGCAAAAAATAGTTGGTATAACATGAAAAGTTAAAACAATACAATTATATAAATGTAAGTAAAAATAGTGATCACCTCTGGTAACGGAAATACAAAAGCTAGAAACTCTTAACTCCACAAACCTCAACAACAGCAGTTTGTGCATTTGTGTGTGTGTATAGATACATTAGTATGTTGTCAGTATATATACGTCAGCTAATGAACTCTGTGGATGTCCTTGCCATCTTTGGAAGTCTACGGACCTACACACAAATTTTTTTGAAAAACTACTGGAATAAAACCCCAAATGTTTGGTAAAAATTAAACCGGGAGCTTGACTGTCATAAGTATAAATATCTCAGGGTGAATGTAAATGATGCAAACCCTGATCCTTTCCCTAGAGAAAAAAACTCGGGGAAAGATTGGTTCTGGAGTAGTTTTCTGTGACTCTCAAAGTGCTTTTTGGACTTAGTTCTTTCAAAGAGGTGGCAATAAGGAAATTGTGAGTTGCATTAAGTGTAACATAAATTATGCATAGAGCGCAATCTCAAGATTCAATTTGTATGGATGCCATCTCATTTTGGGCGTACCAAGCACGACCACATTGACAAACTGGCGAAGGAAGCCGCAGCAAAGATATTGTAAATATAGATCTTGGGATGCCTCTTGCCGGGGTTGCACATATATTGAAAAGTTTCTCATAAGAAAGAATCTGATGAACACTCAAAGGCCTGAAATCTGTACTGTAAGGCACTACGATCAGTACAGAGATAGAAAGCCTTCCTATGGGTAGCACTGAGTCAACCAGACAATGTGATGTGGTTATTGCCAGAATACAATTAGGTTAGAAAATGTACTGCCAACTGCACAGTGCAGAATGTAGTTGAATCTAGATGTAGAATGTGTAACAAAGAGAACAAGCGCCCCACTTAAACAATATATCTTGGGAATGTCTTTGTGATACACCCTTTTCAGACACTTAACATGAGCTATAAAGAACTATGTTAACCCTTTCCCGACGGATGGCATGTAGGTACATGCCATGGTATGCCTGGACTATCTGCTGGGGGCATGTACGTACATGCCATGGTGTATGTATGGCCATGCCATGAGTTTTTTTTTTTTTTTTACAATTAGGCAAAATAAAATTTTTTTTGCCACTGAAATATGATTTAGTAGTTTTTAACACTTTTCTCATTTTTCTTATACTATGCATTTCAAAAAGGCTTCTTGGGCTTCCGAGGTTAACGTAAAAAAAATTACACCGGTAATTGACTACATTGGCCAGAGATATTATATAGTATTCATGAAGTGATGATGTTTTAAAACCCCTTGAAAAAAAACCGTATGTAGTTTTGAAAAAAAAAAAAAAAAAATCATGTATTTATAAAAACACTGAACGTAAAAGTATATCTATATGGAAGTGATGCTATAATATAAACCTGGTGAAACTAAAGTTATCTTATAAAATAACTTGAAAAAAAAATCAAAAAAAAAAAAAAAATACAACAAAACCTATGGTTTTCAACTCCATGATGCCATACACTGCTTATTTTATTCAGACTATAGAGCGAATTATGATCAACTATGGAGTCTATATAACAAAAAGGGCCTACAGTCTTGATTTATCAGAAATATGGCAAATGAGACCTTAGAAAATAATAATATTGAAAATACAACATAGGGTCTTAGTATTACGAAGAAAAAGGCAAAGGGGTGCTGGGATTTGGGGATGAGCGGTTCGCGCATGCTAGGATGATGATATAAGCCCCTGGCAGCGAGGCCCGGGCCACTATGAATACTACTCATCGGGAAAGGGTTAAAAATTTAATTTCATCTAATACTTGGAAAATATACTCTACTATATTCCCAAATTAACTATGTAAAACTGCCTTAAACAATAACTGTGCTATGTTTAAAAACAGTGGCAAAACATATGAAAGTAATATTTTTTTTTATGATGTATGATTTATATTTTTTATTTTACCATGTACAATTACATTAGTCATAGACTACTGTACTATGTCAATATATATAAAACTGTAATCATGTTTGCCCACACCCGAGCAGATAGCCAAGGTTTGGGAAAAAACTTACTTAACTTAATCTACAGGATTTCACATAATCCCCATCCCCCATGGTAATTGTACAATGCATCCTAACCAGTAACCAACCTAACCTTAACCCTTTGGGATTTATATAAGACATTTGTATTTTCCAAAGCCAAGGGGCTCTGCCCTGGACCCCTGTAGTAATATATAAGCCTAGCCAGGGGGCTAAGCCTGCCAGGGTGCTATGCCCCTGAGCCCCTGTGGCTTTAAGAAAATTCAAACTATATATTCCCTAGCCAGGAGGCTCTGCTCCCTGGACCCTCAGGGTAAAACCACATAACTTTATATAGCGAAAAGTGGAACTTTACTTCGCTTTCCTCTATGGTTAGAATTCCTTGGTTTCTAATCTTTTTTTGGCATTTGGGGCACTTGATGGACACATACCAGGTTGAGATGGATATTAATGTCTTTTTGTTCTGTATATCCACTATAAAGCTTTAAAAATGAAAAAGGAATTGATGCAACACCTAAAATGAAACTTTCTCACTGGTGTTTCCCAATGATGGCAATCTCATGACCTGTCAAACCTCCCGATGGCAAACGTGCATGTGCAAAAAGAATTTGGAAAAACAAATGCTGGTAATTACAAAATAATCATTTCTCACAAATGTGTAGTAATACATTGACTACTTTATAGATCACAGAAATGAGTTACGTGGCTTCACAGCTTGACAATGATGTGCACTTCTGTAGATTTTAATGAAAGCGGTTAGATCTTCCTGTAGACTTTTTTGAAATGTCATGTCGAGCCATAGATTTCAATGTTGGCGGGCGTTTATGTATATTTTTTCTTGAGATGATTTTAATGATTTTCTTTCATTGTTTTTTTTGTATTATTGCAATATTTTACTGTATAAAAAGTCTGTTTTACCTGTTTTAAACATCTGTAAACTCGTGAACACAAAATACATATTTAAAAAGAATTAGCTATTCTTAGTATAAATCTTCTTTATGCTACTTAAACCCACCCTGTGTTGAGGTATTTACCTGTTGCACAGGTAATTCACAATTAACCCCAGGACCCCAAGGCTTTACCTTTATTTGTCTGGAGCCACAGCCAGGAGGAACAGGTGCATCCCTTTGTTGACCTCTGCTGACACTTAAAAATACGTAAGTCATGGTAAAGCACAAGGTAGTTGGAGGTAGTGGCATACTTGAGTAATAAAACCAGTATGAAATGATAGAAGATGCAAACCAAGACAAGTTTTTTTATGATGACATATGTGTAAATGCTTCCTAAAGGTGCTTAATGTAAAAGAACAGAGAGGATTGCCCAATTTTAACTTGTCTTGTTTGCATTGTGAGAATAAAATCTGGAATGTCTGCATAACTGCTTGTCAGAAAGATATTTTTGTAATTATTAGTGTCTGCTTTTCCTCATTTATGCATTTAACATGTTCTTTTAATGTTATACTTCCATTGCATGTTTTAAGATTTATTTATACAGTTCTTTACAATTATTGGTTAAACTGCATACTGTATATACATATTCCCATGCTGTATGATATAATTAACACAATAAAAGTAAACAAAATATGGTGTACTCATATTGTGGCTATAAGAAGCATTTAGACTTTGCAAAGCAATTTTTTCTAAGTCGCTCTGCATGGTTACTTCGCGATCTTGAATAGTAAACTGACCGCATAACTCATTACTGTGACATGCCAAGTAGTTTGTAAGTATTATGTGCTTATGAAAGTCAGTTATTTCCTATTTTTATTGTTTTGGTATGGATTTACAGAATGACCATGCTAATATTGGCTAGTGAACAGGTAGAGGTCTAGGAGTGAATTCCCTGGGTTAGGAAAGTTTTTGATTCATACGACAATTTTTGTGGTAGCTGGAGTAATAGGTGCATCATCTCAGAGGGGTAAGGTTAGTTACCAATACCTTTATTTGCAATGGAAAACAACAACAGACCAAGCTTTTCACACCGTGAATAGTTGAAACTAGAAATGATAATTGCAAGATTCGATGGCTGTGTGAAACAAAAAAATTACCCTTATTTACAGAGGGATGAGGTCAGTTCTTAAACAATTACCAATAATTTTACTTACATCATTTTTGAAGGAAAACAACACATTCATGCATATTACACTCTCAGTAATCAAAACGAAGAAAAGATAATTACAAGGTTGGATGTATGTGTGAAACTAAGAAATTACTGAAGAATGGGTGCAAATGACTCAAATCAAAAGAAGATATGCTAGGAAAAAATTTATAAAGGAAATTAATGTACAAATTTGCCTCCCCATCATCTTTCAGGGATTTTTTATTGATATATTATTTTTTGTATGTAGAAGGATTTGTAAAGTTGTCCATGATTGATCATTTAAGACCAAAAGTGTTCTGTTGTGTAGCATCTAATTGTTAGCATATGTCTAAAATTTTATTCAGTTTATTTCATAGCAAAAATCAATATATAATTATGAGAAAGCATTTATCAAAATAAACACTCGGAGCAAGAAAGAAGGTATTTTATAAGATATCTTAGTGTTGTTAGGGGATTATTTTTGACAGGTCCATAATTCCCCAAATTGTTGAAAAAATTAAACAAATATAAGTGCAAGAATAATCAGATATGTGTTATGAGATCTAATTAAAATGTATAAAACAAAATACCATTTAGTTATCATATAACAACATCAAATTGTTGTTTTTAGTTTATCTCTTCCAAAATTGCATAAGAATATCTTCACTATATGATATTACAGTTAAATTATTTACAGTTATACACTTATACAATATGATACTCATTCTTTGAAGATAACCCTAAAAATAACTTTTCAAGGGTTAATTTCAAAACCTCTCTGTTATAATTAAGGTGGGTCTCAGCATACCAAGGTGAGATTTCCAAGAGTCAAACTATGCTGTAACCCAGGTATCATAGAAAAAAGTGAAAACAATACATTTTCTACTGATTGTAGTGAGGAACATACTCTGAGCATTAAATCTCCACAATGTATATCTAGCCAAATAGCGCTTGGGCCTGGTTCCTTATTTAAAATAAATTGCCAGGGTGGCATGCAAGCTTAGTCATACCAGTGTATAATGTGGGTTTGTTAGCCTTGCCTTTGGCACAGTTTCGGGTGTCTCCTAAATATTACTTCCTTTTCATTGACACTAGGAATAACATTGCCAATTGTGGTTTTGCTTTATTGCTGTTTTTTTATACATAAATGGCTCTGTAAATGTTTAATCATCACTATAATGATAAAAAAGGTGATAATGAGGTTGATGCTGATGATGATTAATGATGATAAAGATAAAGTGGTGATTATGATGATAAAAGGGATATTAATAATGATGATAACAATAAAGATAATGGTAATAGAAATTTTAGTGTTGATAAATATCTTTATTATTATTATTAATAGTAGTATTAGAAGTAGTAGTGCAGATGATAACTTGTTTCTCAAAAAATCAAGTGACCACTTTCTGACTATGTACTTGTGGAAAAATACTTCTTGTCTATTTTAACCAGGTGTAGTTTAATGCCATTTAAATCAATATTGGTGTATTAGTAATTATTTCTGATGTTTGTTGCAGTCAAAACCTGGAGAAGTAATGCAGGCTGTTAAGATGCTATTTCTGTGGATATCGCCATCTTGACTGTGCCCTTATTTATGGCAACGAACTGAAGTTGGAGAAGCTATTAAAGCAAAGATTGCTGATGGCACTGTAAAACGTGAAGATTTATTCATCACAAGCAAGGTAAATATGAATATTTAGATGAAAGTAAAAGCCACCTCATAAGATCCACTTACCTTGGTATTCATACTGAAAGCACTAATGCACATTCCCCCCCCCCCCCACACACACACATACTGACACACGCAACACACTCACACACACTGACACACTCACTCACGGACACTCACACCTGCACACGCACACATGTACATTCGCATACTCAAACATACACACACTCAAACACACACACACACACTCAAACACACACACACACACTCAAACACACACACACACACACTCAAACACACACACACACACTCAAACACACACACACACACACTCAAACACACACACACACACTCACACTCACACTCACACTCAGTCATTTTCACACACGTACACTCACTCTCACACACGCATGCACACTCACTCACACACACACGCACATGCACAGCACACGCACACGCACACGCACACACAACACCACACACACACACACACACACACACACACACACACACACACACACACACACACACACACTCATTCATTTTCACACACGCACACTCACTCTCACACATGCGTGCCACGCACACTCACTCTCACACATGCGTGCACATGCACACTCACTAACTCCA
>NW_023659894.1:0-20375 GCF_015228065.2 Penaeus monodon | reverse complement strand
CATTTGCTTAATATTTATATCCATTACTGCTTTTAAATGCAATGATAGGTTACCATGTCGTATTCATTGTCATTGGGAGTATTACCATTAACACCATCACAACATATTTGTTTGATTTTATCATATTATTATTAGCATTGTAATCATTGTCATTCTCTCGTTTTATTCACACCTACTCTTACAACAATGAAAATCCCCTTTCTTGCCTTTTTCTTTTTCATAGTTTTTCCTTTTCTAGGAGGGAGAGGTTAAGTCCTTCCCTAATTCACTATGAAAACGAGGAATCAACTTTCTCAGTAAAGAAAGTCTGATGAGTTTGCGACTTCCCTCACCCATTTCCATATTTGAGGGATATTTCCAATCCAAAAAATATGTTTTCGAAGAAAAAGGGTATACATACATATACAATTTTGTGCGTGGGGTGTGTGTGGTGTGTGTTTGTGTGTTACATATATAAAAAGATAGAGAGATAGATAGATAAATAAATAGACAAATACAGATTTAAATATAGATAAATAGATAGATAGATTTTTAAATATATATATATATATATATATATTTTATATATATATATATATATATATATATATATATATTTTTAATTATAAAAACAATATATGTATGTACATATATGTGTGTGTGGTGTGTGTATATATATATATATTTTATATATATATAATATATATATATAAATATATAAAATGGTATATATATATATATATTTATTATTATTTATTTAATATATGTATATATATATATATATTTATCTATTTATCTATCAATCTATATATATATATATATATATATATTATATATATATATAAATATATAAAATATATGTGTGTGTGTGTGTGTGTGTGTGTTGTTGTGTTTTGGGGGTGTGTGTGTGGGGGTTTTGTGTGTGTGTGGTTTTGTATATATATATAACATATATATATAAAATAATATAATTATATATATATATATATATAATATATTTTAATATAAAATTGTGTGTGTGGTGTGTGGTGTGTGTGTGTATATATATATACATATGCATATATATATATATAATATATTTATATATAATATATATATATATATATATATATATATAATATGATATATATTTATATACATATGTATATAATTATACATACTTATATATATGTATGTTAGTGTATGTGCATGTTTATCCGTATTTACATACCACACACACAACCACACCAAAACACACACACACACACCCCACACACACACAACACACACACACACACACTCACACACACACACACACACACACACATATATATATATATATATATATATATATATATATAAAATATATATATATATATATATATTATATATATAAATATATACATACATACACACACAAACACACACACACACACACACACACACACACACAAAACTCACACACAACACACCACACAAAACACACACACACACACACACACACACACAAAACACACACACACATATACATACACATATACATAATATATGTGTATGTGGTGTGTGTGTTATATATATATATTTTATATATAATATATATATATTTTTGTGGTGGGGTGTGTGTGTGGTGTTGTGTGTGTGTGTGTGTGTGTGTGTGTGTGGTGTGTGTGTGTGTGTTTTGTGTGTGGTGTGTGTCTGTGTGTGCGGTATATTTTAAATATATATATATATATATAATATATATTTTATATATATATATATATATATATTATAAATATATATGTTTTGTGTGTATAGATATATGTATATATAAAATTTATATTTTATATATATATATAATATATATATAATAATATATATATATATACATATATATACATATACATACACATATATGATGTATATGTGTATGTATATGTGTGTGTGTATGTGTGGGGGTGTGATATATATGTGTATATGATATATATATATATATATATATAAAATATATATATATATATATATAGATAGATAGATAGATAGAAGATAGATAGATAGATAGATAGATGATATATATATATATATTATATATATAAAATATATATATATATATATATATATATATTATATATAGTATATATATATATAGCCCAAGTCAGTGTCGGGTAAATAGAGATGGTGACTCAAAAAAAAAAAAAAAAAAAAAAAAAAAAACACCGGGCGGAAGCAATGGCAAAAACCCCGCTCTAAATTGCCAAGAAAAATCAGGAAGCCCATGATCCCCAAGGCTGCGGTGGCCGAATGGTTAGAGCATCGGACTCAAGACTGTCACGACGGCAACCCGAGTTCGAGGGTTCGAGTCACCGGCCGGCGCGTTCCCCCCCTTTGGGAAAGGAATTCCCCTCGTTTTCCCCTACCTAGCCGCTGGGTGGCCAAGCCACCCCAAGTCAATGCTAGTCCCAAGCCCGGAAAAAATAGAGAGAAAAATTCCCTAAAAAAGGTACCACCGGCACTCTCCGGGGGAAAGGGAAACGGGGGCCCCTCCCACGTATCACCCAAGAGCATCACAAATGAAAACTACAATAAGATCATGTTTGGACCAGGGCGGTCAGACATAAACCCTACCTTTAAAAAGAAGAAATATATATATACATATACTATAATGACAGCATGTTTGCCAAAAAAGGCTGTTGCCTGAATGATGCGAGGGAACGTTCAGGGGAAATTCATTTTTCTTTTTCCTTCTGTTTTTTTTTTTGCAATTCATTCTTTCTTTTTTCTTTTTTTTTTGTTTTTTTTTTATTTATCTATTTTCCTTTTTTTTTCCCGTGCTCATTATTTTTTCCTTTTTCTTTAATTCCCTCGTATTTTCAGTTTCTTTTTTCATTTTGCTTTGTACATAAAAAATAGCAATTTTCATTTGTTCTTTTAATTTTTACTTTTAAATGACATGTCTTTTTGAGTCAATGAATTCTGACATTTTTACTGTTTTTTATATTCACTTTGTCTTTAATGTGTAGGAATGTTGTTTAAACACGTCGTCATTAATATCATAACTTTACATCATATCAATTCCCATCATATCATCATTTATCATTTTTATCGTTTCTTATCACATCAATTCAAATCATCCCCATTTTTAAAATCAACATCAATTCACATCATCGCCCCCATCTTTTTTCATTACAGCATAAAATTCCCTCATCATCAAATACACGAACCTCTAAAAAACCCTTTTATTAGCAAATAAAAACAGAGAAAGGGTCAATAACAACATAAAAGAGCAACATCTACAAAAAACTACGTTTCTTAATTTCGTACCAAAAAAAAAAGAAAATTTTAGATAAGCTAAAAAAACCATATTATCACTTATCATTTTTTTGGCAGTAAAAATACCCATATATATGGTCGATTTCCATTCATAAGAAAGTTTTCATTAAGGTAAAAATTACCTAGTTTCTACCCTTGGCTTTTAAATTGAAGCTTTTAGTGTTAAAATGTAAAATTTAACTATTAATTTAATATATAATATAAAAATTAATATTATATTTATAAATACATATATAATATATATATATATATTATGTGGTGGTGTGTGTGTGTGTGTGTGTGTGTGTGTGTGTGGTGTGTGTGTGTGTGTGTGTGTGTGGTGTGGTTTGGGTTTGGTGTGTGGAAAAATGTGTGGGGGTGTGTATCCTGAAGTGTTATTATTATAAATATATATATATTTTAATTTATATATAATAATATATATATATATATAATAAAATTATATGTAGTATATATATATAAATATATAATATATTTTTAATATATATATTATATATTATATATAATATATAATATTATATTTTATATATATATATAAATATAGAGCTGTTTTTTTTTCTTATCATAATTAAAATGTTTATCGTTTTTTTATCATTATCTCATTATTTATTAAAAAAAACCTTTATTATCATGTTCTTTATTTTATTATTACTTTTACATCATTTTGTTTTATTATTTTATTATCATTATCGAATTAACTTTATCATACTAACATAATTAACTTTCCCCATATAATAACAAAAAAAATCTCTAACGTAACCTAGAGGATTCACAAAGACAAGCGGGAAAAAATTAATATAACAATGAGATGTAAATAGTGGGATAATGACAAAATAATAAAATAAAAAGGGAAAAAAATAAGTAATAGTGATAATAATAAAAATAATAATAATAATAATAAAAAATAAAATATTAGAAATAAAAAAATTAAAAATAATAAAATGATAATAAAACAAAATAAGAAAATAATGATGATGATAATAGTAATAAAACAATAATAATCATGGGAAATAATGAAAATAAATTTTAAAATAATACAATAAAACAAACTACTACTCACTAAAAATAAAATAAAAAATAATAATAATAATAATAAAATAATAATAATAATAATAATAAGTAATAATATTGTGATAATAATAATGATGATAACAAGTATGGAAATTTAATAATTCAGCATTACAATATAATCCATATTTCAAGTTTTTATCACATTCTCCAAAATGAAAACAGAAAACGTAAAAAAAATCAAAAATGAGTAGTCCCCCCTTCCCCTTAACACAACTGAGAGAAGTTTTAACTAGCTGAAGTACTTCAAGGAATTCATTTTTCCTTTGCTTAAGTTATGCAAGATCTGTTGAAATCCGCCCCTAAAGAAATGAAATAAAAGTGCAGTCCGAAAGATTCGTTTTTGTGGTTTTTTTTACATGTATAAAAGGGTTTTTTTTGTAGCTTTTTTTTTCTCTTGTCTTTTTTTATAACATGTAGTGAAAAAGGGGCTTTCATGTTAGTAAAGAATAAACGTTTAATATCCTTTTTCCTTTTAAATCTTTCTATCCCTTTTTTTTTTAAATTAACGTCTGTTTTTTGCCGGTTTCTCTCTCTCTCTCCTCTCTCTCTCCCTTTTTCTCTCTCTCTCTCTCTCTCTCTCTTTTCTCTCTCTCCCCTCCTTTTCCCCCTCTCTCTCTTCCCATCTTCTCTCATCTCCCTCTTTAATCAGCCCAAAATTAATTTAACGTAAAACTGAATCCATCTTAATCAACACAAAAAACCCTGCCTCCCGGGTCGCGACAGATATCTCTGAAATATAATTTTTAAACTTCTCAGTAACTTAGAGGACAAAAATAAAAATGGAGCGTTACCCTTCCATTATATTTAAAAAGATATATTGAGACGTCAGTGAGAGAGAGAAAAAACTTTCAAAAACATTTTAAGGGGCCGAGAGAGAGAAATGGAAGGGACGAAAGAGAGAAGGAAAGGGTGGGGAAAAGGGGGAAGAGAGGGGAGGGGAGGGGAAAGGAGGGAGGAAGATAGTGAGAATAAGAAAAAAAAAGGAGAGAGAGAGAAAAGAGCATAAAGACAAGCAGGGCAGAGGATAGAAGAGAAGGGGAGAGAAAAAAAGAGAGACGAGAAACCCCAAAACAAGTTTTTTTTTTTAAACCAAGGAACCCAGAAAAAAACAGACAAAGGACCAGAAGCGAAAAAAGGGGGAAAAAGGGACAGACAAGTTAGAATCCAATACAGCATACCAGAAGTTTAAAAAAAAAGGAAAAAAAAAAGGGAGAAACAGTCTCCCTTTCCTTCGCAAAAACCGCCCGAGGGGTGGTATATATTCCCGCTGATGGGAAAAAGAGTGGCCGGAGGTAAATCCCCCAACTCAGGGCTTAATTTCCTGTGTGAATTTTTTTGGGGCGGACTTGTTGGTTTTTTCTTTCCCCCTATTAGAGCCTTTTAAATACTTTCGGTGAGAGATGAGGATCACGAGGAATTCTTTTTTTTATTTATTTTCCTTTCTTTTTTCTTTTTGCATTTTCTTCTCTTTCCTCTTTATTGTATATATAGTTGTTGTATATATGTTGGTTGTTGTTGTTGGTTGTTTTTTTTTGCCTTTTCTTGCCTTGTTCTTACGTTGTTGCTCTTTTCATGGTATTTTCTGCGCTATCAATATTGTTTCGTTGCTTTACATAATTTGGTGGATTAATAACCGGCTTTATAACAATAATAATGTTTGATGATGTATGATGACGATGATGATTGATCGATGATGATGTGATGATGATGATGATGATGATGATGCTGATGATGATGATGAGATGATGATGATGATGATGGATGAGGCTGCTGATGATAGTAATATAGTAATAATAATAATAATGATAATAATAATAATAAAAAATAATAATAACAATAATAATAATAATAAATAATAATAATATAATAATAATAATAATGATAATAATAATAATAATAAATAATAATAATAATAAAACAATAAGAATAATAATAATAATAATAATGATTAATAATAATAATAATAATAATATATAAAATAATAATGATAATAATGATAATAATTAGTTTCTCATGACAGCCAGAGGTTGAAAATATACAAAGAAATACAGATAAGAAACAAATATATATACACAAACAACAAATAAAACTAGCAATATATAGGAATAAAAACAACAAAGACGCAAACTACAAAATACAAAGGCCAAGTCAGGTGAGCTAGGGAGCTGACTAGTAATAGTAATGGACTAGTAATGGACTATAATTAGTAAACTAGGTAATGGACGAAGTAATTAGAGTAACTAGTAATGGACTAGTAATTAGTAATAGTAATGTACTAGTATGGATAGTAATTAGTAATAGTTAATTGTTAGGACTATGCTCGGCGAAGAGTTGGGGGGGGGGGGTCGATGGACAGCGCCGATGATGAGTTCGGAGGCAGCGGTCAGTGCGGGTCTGGAGGAAATCAGCTCGTTGGCGGTGTGCGTTATGCGTTGCCGGCGAAGCGGTGGCGCGTCGGAGGGCGGCAGCAGGTCGCGGTTGGCGTGGGAGGCACCGCGGGCTACGCTGAGAGCGGTTTGCCAGCAGGCAGGAAGCGGGGCGGGGTTGGTGGAGAGGTTCGACCGCATCACGTCCGACTTATGACGGTAACGTGGTTTAGCGGTGGGGCCAGGTAAGGAGGTGGTCGAGGAGGTAAGAGAGTGAAAAAAAAAAAAAAAAAAAAAAAAAAAAAAAAAAAAAAAAAAAATATATTATATATATATATATTATATATCTAATATATATGTATATATATGGATATATATATTATGTATATGTATGTATTATATATAGATATATAACCGTGGAAAATAGTATATTATCGTAAAATGTCAGTGAACTAGGATACATGGGAACATGTAAAAAAAATTATATAATAAATAAGATTTCGAAAATGCAGTGAATACCCACCCACACACACACACACAAAACATATAATACATATATATTATATATATATAATATATATAATTATATATCTATAATATATATATATATATATGATATATATATATATATAATATAATATATAAATATATATATATATATATATACATACATATATATATATATATATATATATATATATATATATATATATAATATATATATATATAATATATATATATATATCTATATATATTGTATGTATATATAATGTAGGTAATATATGTAGATATATATATACTATATATAATATATACTTATTCTATAATATATTATATATATATAGATATATATGTGTGTGTGTTGTTGTGTGTGTGTGTGTGTGTGTGGTGTGGTGTGTGTGTGTGGTGTGTGTGTGTGGTGTATATTATTTATATATATATAATATATATATATACTATATATTATATATACACGTTGTATGTATGTAGTTGTATGTATATAGGATGTATGTATTGCATCGTATGTATATATATAGATAGGAGGATCGAGGTATATATTGAATGTGTTTGTGTGTGTTTGTGTGGGTGTGTGTGTGTGGTGTGTGTGTGTAGGTGTGGTGTGGGTGTCTAGTGTGTGTGGGTGTTGTGTGTGTGTATGGGGTATAAAGATGTGGATAATTCTATTTCTGTTACAGGATGTGGAT
This sequence comes from Penaeus monodon, assembly GCF_015228065.2. NCBI lineage: Eukaryota > Metazoa > Arthropoda > Malacostraca > Decapoda > Penaeidae > Penaeus > Penaeus monodon. The sequence continues at coordinate 12,466 of NW_023659894.1, read as the reverse complement.
TAAAATTCTATTTTCTATTACCAGTGGACCAGTGGCTGTTCCACTTGGATCCAAATGTCCCAACTAAGAACAACCAGCTCGCGAGGGGCGGAGGTACATTTTATATCTGACCTCGTTGACCGGAGTTCGTGTAAGCTACCACCGCACTCAGTCAGCTCGCCCTCTCTCGGGCAGCTGACCGTGGCCTCCGCGCGGCCCGATTATACTAGACATGTCTGTGTGTTTTATACTGCGTGTATCAACATCAGAAATAAAGAGTCAAGCCGTTAACCAGTATCAATACCCCTGCAAGCCAATGTTAATCGGCCCTATAACCGTTATTAATGGAGGCAGCGAGGGGCCGTTGCATCCTTTTGGCATGCAACACGGACAACCACCCCCGAAGAAAATCCGCTCGACGCTTCCAAGACATTGGCTAAAAGAAAAAAACACGTAAGTACCAGTTTGGGCCCCTTCTATTTCTCCCTTTCTTCTCCCATCATGTGTTAGCCGGTTTTCTGTTGGGTTAATAGGTGCTAATGACAGCCAAAATGGGCACGTTCTCCACTATTCTTCCACTCAGATCGGATATTTCCGTTGCGATCGAGTATGTGATCATAAACTTGAATATCGTGCGTAGTAGAATTATTATTTCTCTCTTTTTTTAGAGATTTTATATTGTTCATCTGCAACGAATTTAACGCGTTCGTGATTTTATCTATCACGAAAACCATTTATTTGATATCGTTACTAACCCTCGCCCCCCTGGACCTGACCGTACTTTCTTTCTTTTGCATGTCACTTTGGATTAGAAAACAGGTATATTTTCCTGTCTTGACCTGACCTCACTTTCTTTTCACTGGGGGTGGCGGCTGGGTAAGGTCAGATAACCACTTGGTTCCCTCTACTTTGGAAGCAACATATCATTGTTACATTGCTTTTGGTGACACGTTCTATCGGCGCTAGAACGAAGCAGGTAACAAATTTGTATTATTGGATATAGCGTAGGATCTTCCCCCAATCATAGTGCCACAGGATTGCCCGTATTGCCCCGGGTTGCGTAAAACCGGCCTAATAGATCTGCGCTCCGTCGTTCGAGAGTAGGTGCAATAACCGAAGTATCGTTCGGTCGGCTCCCTTTGAGTCGGTTGTGACCCGCGGTTACCGTCCGTTAATAATGTAGGACTAGGGTTTAAGCTAGAAGAATCATTATTCGCTTATTAATTCCACACCTTTTCACCTCTTAGAAGTCGCTTTCATGTTTTGGGTACCCCCAAGCGTTTGTGTGATTCTTGAAAATTAATATCCTTCGGGAATTTTGCGAGCGCCCATTACAGATACGCAGAAGAGAGCAGGATATAATTCCTGGCTCGAGGCTTCAGTAATATCGTGCATCTTGGGTATAGGATCCCCCCGTATGAGTTTTATTGAGTCTGACGTGCAAAGCTAGGACATGACTCGGCAGTTCAGATTTTGACCCGAGAAGATTTGCTTGATAAAAATGTGGCGAAATATTTTTTTTAGGTCACCAGTCATTCATTCGTACATTTGTCGCATCTCATTATAATGTTGATCAATGGGTGTGAAAAAATTTGAATAGCTAGCATTGCTATTTACTTCAGTTTTGTTATAGGAACGTTAATATTCCGTGTTTATGATTCATTCTCTGTATGAGGTCACTCGCCTTCCCTCTCATTACCCGATAGCTGTCATCACACACGCATACACACACACATTCAGCTCACTCACACACACACAGTATAAAAAGACACTAGACCCCTTCAATTGTCTTAGTGCCGGCGTAAAGATTTATCTCTTCTAGCCCGCAATTTTGTCTGTCGCTGTCTGTGTACAAGTTACATATTGTCTTATCTGTGTGAAACGCCTATGGTTCAACAGATCTTTGTCGGATCGCGATGTCGTTCCCTATCACTCTCATATCTATAGAGATGGTGGAGTCAATAGGTCTATGCGGAACGCTACTGACATCTCCCTCTTCATTTTCTCTTTACCTTTGTGAAACTAAAAACCACCAAAAATGCAAAAAAAAGACGAGAAAATAAGTAAAAACAACATTAAAAACCGTAAATTGTTATGAATAACGGCGAGTGGTAATACCCCCCATCTTCTACTGTTGCCTTTCTTTTTCTCTTACTCTGGCCCTACGTGTATGATATTGGCTCCCCGATTTATATGCAGGGGGACCGACACGGCACCGAAGGAGGACCCTTAGGATGCTGTGAGAAGGACGTTCATCGAAAGATCGCCATAGGCCCACGAACCAGATTTTCGTCAGAAAAGGTACCAGTTCGCCCCAGATGCTGTGATAGGGCGACGCCTGGCGGCGCCTGCAGATCCGGTCAACTCAAGGAGTCGTAGCGCAGTATAAGCGCCCCGAGATGCCGCCCCGCCCGAGCCCGTTAGATCCGTGGAAACGATAGATACGAGGACGTGGGACGCGAGAAGGACCTGGACGAGGATCTGGAGGACGTAGTGGACGAGGACGCCGAACCCCGGTTAGACTGGGCCAGGACTACGAGGAGGTCAAGACGGAATTGAAGTCAAGGAGGGACCTGTGCGAGACTTTCGAGGGACGTGTGGAGGATAATCGAGGACGACCAGATTACCACACGGGACAGGAGGATTGAGGACAACATGGACGAGCAGCCACGAAGTTGAACCAGGACAACGCACGAGAACGAGACGACCACCAAGTTAAAGGTCACCATTGGAAAGGCGCTCGAGGGCGAGGCGCGAGGTAGGTGGCGGAAATATAAGATGTGGATTAATTATTTTCTGTTACAGGATGTGGATAATTTATTTCTATACCAGTGGACCACGTGCTGTTTTCCACGTGGATTCAAAAAAGTCCCAAATAAGAACCACCGCTCAGCGACGGGCGGAGGTCACATTTATATCTGACCCTCGTTTGACCGGGAGTTTCGTGCGAGCTACCACAGCAATAAGGTCAGCTCCGCCCTCTTTCCGGGCAGCTGACCGTGACCTCCGCGCGGCCCGATTATAATAGACATGGCTTGTGTGTTTTATATGCGTGGTATCAACCTCTCAGAAATAAAGAGTCAAGCCTTTCACCAGTATCAATACCCTGCAATCCAATGTAATCGGCCTATAACCGTGTATATGTGTTGGTGTGGGGGTGTGTATGTGGTGTGTTGTGGGTGTTGTGTGTGTGTGTGTGTGTGGGTATGAACTGAAATGTGTGTGTGTGTATGCACTTAGCCTTAGCTAGGTGTGAGTTGTGTGTGTGTGGGTATGTGTGTCTTTGTGTGTCGGTGTGTGTATGTGTTTACACACACGTACATATGTGTGTGTGTGTGTGTATATACACAGACTATATGTACGTGTGTGTAATACACCACATATCTGTACGTGTGTGTAATTACACACAATTACACACACACAAACACACAACGCCACGCGGCACACACACACACAACACACCACACACACACACACACACACACACACACACACACACACACGCAGCGCACACACACACACCACACACACACACACACACACACCAACACACACACCACACACACACAACACACACATTACACACAACCGCACGCACGCAAGCAGCACACACACGCACAACCTCACACTACAACATATACCATATACAACACTACACCACACATATGTATATATATGAAACTCTGTACCTCTATCTATATGTATGTCTATCCTCTCTCTATTCTCTCTCTCTTTATCATATATATATATATATATATATATATATATATATATAAGATATATTAATATATAACACACACACACACACACACACACCACACACCACACACACACACACACACACACAAACACACACACACACACACACACACACACACACATATATATATAATATAAAAGATATATATATATTTATATGATTATATAGATATTATAATAGAGGTATATATATAGATATATACAACACAACAAACACACACACACACACACACACACACACACACACACACACACACACAAACATATAGATAATAATATATTCTATATATATATAATATATATATATATAGATATAGATATATATATAATTATTCTATATGTAGCATATATATATAGATATCATATATTATAATATATAGATATATATATATGTGTGTGTGTGTTGTGTGTGTGTAGTGTGCTGTGTGGTGTGTTTTCGTGGTGTGTGTGCTACATATATATATATATATATATATATATTATATATATATATATATATCTTATGTATGTAGTAATATAGTACATATATATATATACTATATATATAGATATATATATATATCTATTATTATATATATATATATATACGTTGTGTTTTGGGAGTGTGGTTATATGTGTGTGTTCCCATGAGGTGTGGTGCTGATGAGCGTGATGTGTGTTATGCCAGTCGGCTTCTCGTTCAGAAAAAATCCATTTGCGTTTAAGTTGCTGTGGTATATAAAAAAACGAGATTTATGTCACAAAGAAAATAGTTTTTTAAAACAAAATGTTACATGTTACTATTTACACTAACAAATAGAGGACGACGAGAGAGCGAAAATGAGAGACAGACAGATAGACAAGCAAAACGAGACAGATAGGTTAATAGACAAATAAAATTATATATAGATGATATATAGTTGCCGACAGGGGGCCACAAGTGATGAATTTACTCCTTTTCCAGTAAAAAACAGAAGCCAAATAGGAAAGCCAAACACATCCTGGAATGGTAAATCAGTCATGTATTCTATATAACCTTTGGTGTTATAAGTCTTTCTCATTCTGTATCATGCAGTTATGACAATAGCGTTCATAATGGCGCTGTTCATAACTGTTAGCGCATTACTTTCCATTTATCCAAATTACGTTTATATTGTTGTTTTCATTATCAATCTGTTATTCTAAACTCTTTAGAAAATGATGCTGTAAAGTTTCTATATACCATAACGGCATCGAGTGAAATGTAGTGGTAGTGTTGATACAAGCAAAATTGATACTTCTCGTAGATATTTAAAACTCACTTCATCATTTCCACCTTTTAAATCACACGCGAATTAAGCATAAAGATAAACGCCAGACCACAATAATGACACACAAAAAAAACGTTAGAAACAAAAACCACAACATGACAAAAACAAACAAAAAAAAGACCCTGAATAATGGGATCGTAGAGATCTCGTATTCCCTTGATCTTCCCGAACCTCTATCGCCGGATTCCGCAGTACAATAGAGTTTACTGAACTCGGTGTTCAGGCTGGTAATCTAGAGTGTCGTAAACGTCAGTGTGGTAAATGCCGTTTCTCGGAGGCTGCCTGTGGAAACGCTCACTTACGTTATTGGGAAGTTTCATGTAAGTATGAGTTGAGGTTTCGTCATACACTTTTACAGTCTGTTGCGTGCTCTTTCTCTTCCGATATTTTCTTTTCTTTCGCTTCTGTATTCCTCTTCTTATCTCTATCTATCTCTCTCTCTCTCTCTCTATCTATACTCTCTCTCTCTCTCTCTCTCTCTCTCTCTCTCTCTCTATCTCTCTATCTCTTCTCTTTTCAGTGCACCTCTCATTTCGCTTTATAATATCAAATTTTTTACCGTTAATATTAATAAGATTAGTCAAACGAAAACATTCATACACTTCTAAGAATTTTTAGAATATGCTACACTGACATATTTTCTTACGTGTGCCCACCTTATCTTTGACTATTAACATTCTTTAAATTTAATGTTTAAAATGATTTCATCATCATTACTGCTACTTTCGGTAACATTTATCGTTACTTTCGATTTAGAAAAAAATATTTTTTCACAGAAATATTATATCTGTACGGGTTGTTATTATTTAAGTCATGATTTATGGCCATTATGATTAATAATTATCTTTTTGTCATTTATTGCACCCTTTTAATCATCCTCGTTAATTTTGCACCTTGTGATAAATAGTGCTGACATCTCACAACCACATCTTCATCATTAGTCTCATTACATCACTATATCGTCATTACCACCATCATGCTGCCAATTATAATTATCACAATCTAGATTATTCTTTATCATCGCTCCTATGCTAACTACTACCATCATCAAAGGATACATACCTGAGCATTGTCCAGAGTCAGATGAGCCATAATCTAAAAGATATAAAATAATAAAAATAATAATAACAACAATAATTGTATAATAATAATAATATGATAATAATAATAATAATAATAATAATAATAATAATAAGAATAATAATACTATATAATTAATAATAAGAATTAGTTATCTATGTAATGCTATGCCCGGTACTATACTTTACGGATCAAAGTCATGTTCGTAAATGGCGTGACGTCGCGCGTAATAATCATTTAGCTAATGTGACTCACAAATTTTGATTAAACTATTCAGTGTAAAAGTTACCAATAAATAGTCCTGGTTTTCATTGTATCTGCATCTATCAATAAATATCTATCGGCCACTCGAACCGCACCGTGGATTTACCTGCTTTTTCTCTACGGTCTGCTCGTCTGCCTTTTTGCCTGTCTTCTGTCTTTATTTTTATCTTCATTTTGGACCCTGTCTCTCCCTCTCTCTCTCTCTCTCTCTCTCTCTCTCTCCCTCCTTCCCTCTCTTTCTCTCTCTCTCTTCTCTCTCTCTTACCTTTTTCTCTTACTCCCTATCTATTGTTGCTAGCATATCGCCATAACTAAATAAAACAAAAAAAATAAATGAAACTGAATAGCGGGCAATCTGACATAAACACAATTTACTATTCAGCATCGACAGGCGTTTCTTTTCGTGGGCTTCAGAGTAAAATAGCGAGAATATTTCTTCTCTCCCCACTCACAAAAGAAAAAAAAAAGGAAACGGTCTAACTTTTAGAAAGTTCGGATTCCCTTCAAGAGGGGAAACTCTATACGGAACTTTTGATTTAAAAAAATACGGCAATTTTTTCGGAAGGAATTGGGACCTAATTCGACGAGGGGAAGAGGAAGAGTCGAATTGGACCAATCTGAGGAAGAGGAGGGAATAAGAAAAGAAATCGTTCATTTTTTTGTTGACTTCACCGATTTAGTCATGATCTATTGTATGTGCTTGTGCGGGTGTGGATATGTATAATATATATCTTATATATATATATATATATATAATATAGATAGATATATATATATATATATAGTAGTTGATAGCCCGCGGGTTGCGCAGTGGTTAGAGCATCGGATAAAGACTGTCTCACGACGGCATCTGAGTTCGAGGCGTTGAGTCACGGCCGGGCGCGTGTTACCTTGGGCAAGGACTTCACCCTCGATTGCTCTGCCCCCCTACCTAGAAAACGACATATCGGCCTTGAAAAACTCAAACGCCTGTGCGTAGAAGTCACCGCCTGGATACAAACCGCGAAGGAGGGATCCAATCAGGGCACGGGTGCATTGCATTATAACCTCAGTAATGATCTGAGAGAGGCCTATGCCTGCAGTGGAATAAATGACTGGTTAAAAAAAAAAAAAACAAAAAAAAAAAAAAAAATCATATATTATATATATATATATATATATATATATATATATACTATACTATATTATATATATAGATCTATATATTTTATATATTATACTTATCTATATACAATAGATAATATATTATATACATTATAGAGGTGTGTGCGTGTGTGTGGTCCTGTGTGTGGTGTGTGTGTGTGGTGGGTGTGTGTGTGTGTGGGTGTGTGTGTGTGTTGTAGTGTGCCCTGTGTGTGTGTGTGTGTGTGTGTGTGTGTGGTGTGTGCGGGCGTGCGTGCGTGGATGTTTTTGTGTGTGTGTGTGTGTGTGTGTGTGTGTGGTGTGGTGGCCTATATATATATATATATATTATATATATATATATATTCTATTATATATATATATATGTGTTTGTGTGTGTGGTGTGTGGGTGGTGTGTGTGTGTGTGTGTGTGTGTGTGTGCATATCATATATATAATATAAATTATATATCATATAGAGAGAGAGAGTATGATACATGAGAGAGACGAGAGGAGACGACAGAGGCGGAGGAGAGATGGGGAGAGACCGAGAGGGAACGAGAAGAGAGAGGGGAGGAGAGAGAGAGGTTGAGAGAGAGAGCGAGAGTCGGAGAGATGATGAGTCGAGAGGATGAGAGAGAGAGAGAGAGAGGAGAGAGGGAGGGAGAGAGAGAGACGTGCGGGTTTCTCACAGCATTACGGCATCAATAAGGATCGACCGCATCGCTTGTGGTGATAAGCTGAAATTGCGTGGGGTTATTGTGAAATTGAGGTGGGGTTAGTTAAAAGTGGGATTGTTGATGTAGATTTGTAATTCTAATGGTGTGTTGGATTTCGTTTGGAGAAAGTATGAGTAGTAGTAAGTAGATAGAGGCCAACCCAACCACCTTAATATGAGTTCCCCCCCCCCGTTAGCTAGCGCTGGCGGTTTGTTGAGGTTTGTTGAGAAGCTGTAGCTCGAGGACTGGCGGCCAAGATTCGCCCGAGCCCGAGAATAGAGAAGGAGAACCCCACGACGAATCTGAAGGGACGAGAAGGAGAGAGAGAATAGAGAATAATCGGAATCCGCAGGGACTCATAGGGATGGTTCCTTTTTTATCACTTTTAGGAGGACGGGCGCCGCGGCGTTCATTTCAAGAGGGAACTGTTCGAGTGGGGGGACAGTAGTGGGGTGTTGCTCGTCCCCTTTCATTGAGGGAAAAAAAGGGAGAAAAGGGGGGGGGTGGGGGGGGGGGGGGGGGGGTGGGGGGGGGGGGGGGGGGGGGGGGGGGGGGGGGGTGGGAAAAAAAAAAAAAAAAAAAAAAAAAAAAAGGGGGGGGGGGGTTTTTGGGGGGGTTTTTTGGTCAAAAAAAAAAAATAAAATAAAAAAAAAAAAAAAAAAAAAAAAAAAAAAAAAAAGGGAAAAAGGGAAAGAGGGGAGATTTTTGGGGAAAACCAAAAAGGATGGATCCGCTTGTAAAACTGAAATTTTAGTAAAAGGGATGGGTTGGATTTTCGTGGGTAAAAAACCACCATGATAGGGGGGTTTTTTTGGAAATGGAGTGAGGACGGGCCCAAAAGATTGGAGAAAAGGGGGAAATCCGCAACCCCATGGTGGTCCTTTTTTTTATATTTAAAAAAACCCCCGGCTTTTAAGAGGGATGCCAGGGGGGAAAGAGGACCCCCCCCTCCCCTTATAATCAAAAAAGTAAGGGGGGAGCCCCCGAACCGGGGCAAGTTAAGACCTTTTTTTGGGTAAAGGAGCCCTACTTTTTTGGGATTTTACCCAGGCAGATGGTTTTAGTAGTAGGGTTTTGGTACCCGAGTAGGGGTTTTGGGAAAATCGGTTTGTCAAAAATGTACTTTCTTTAAAAGGGGTTGAATACCTCCCCCTTTTTCGGCTGAGGTTTAAAAAGGGGGCAAAAAAATGGGGAAAACATCCATTTTTTTAACTTCAGGATTTCGGTTTTTTTGGGAGAAATTTTAAAGGGGGTTTTGGGTTGAAATTACCAGGGGGAGAGGGAACTGGAAGAGGGGAAAGACCGGAGAGGAAATTTCCCCCAGGCCCCCATTTTTGCTTTTTGAGAAAAGGGGCATGAATAAATTTGGAAAATTTCCCCCTTAAAAATTTGTGTTATGACGTTTAAAAATTTTGAAGGGGGGTGTTAAGAGGAGAACGCGAGGGGCATAACCCCAAACATTTTATCGTAAGGAGGGAGCAAAAAAATTAAAAAAAAGTGAGGGGAAAAAACTTAGGTTTATTTTTGGCTTGAGGGTAAATGGGGATCTCATACGGGGATACCGTAATTTCATAGTGATCACAAGCCATTAAACTTTTTTTGGAAAGAAATGGATCAGATTGCGGGCCCAGGTGGAGGATGACTGGGGCATTGGGTTTCCCAGTATCTCCCCGGTAAGAAAAATTTTCTGGTGATGCATAATGGGCGGACCCTCATTAGACGATTTATTGGTGGGGACAGCTAGCCAGTCTGCTTGTCTCTGGGCAGGGGGGTTTACCAACTTTATTTGGGGGCTTAGGAAATTTGTTTCTTTTCCGGAAGAGCAAAAGGATAGAGCCCCTTTTTGCAAACAGTGTGAAGTTTGCAAGCCAGGAGGGGGGTCCCTTTCCCGTTCCCTGATGTGACTCACCCTTTTCCAAGAGTACACAGGGGACTTTGGAGACCTTCCCGTCTTCACAGGGGACATAACACGTTTTACGTGGTGATGCTCTGACGAAGTATTTTACACACCCCTTTTAAAGACAAAAAAGGCAGGGCTTCGAAAGCACTGTTTTTTATAAGGAAAATTTCCCCCCCCACAGAGAAAACCTGAAAAAGACCCTTCTGGGTTATCTAGATGGGGGGGGGAGTCTGAAAAAATTATTTGAGACAGTTTGTAAAAAAAGGGGAATTTGAAAAACACGTAATAACTCCTACCACCCTACTCTAAGGGCAGATAAAAAGGAAAGGGGGTTTAAAACAAAGTTTTTGAAAACAAGATTTTTGAAAACCAGTAAATTGGAGTCAGTGCGGCCAATACCCATCTGGGTACAACATCCCTTACATCTTATAATAAGGGTTTTCCCCATATTTTGCTTTAAAGAAAAGTGCCTTTTGTTGTAGTTGAGAAAAAAGTTGCCCCTGTATAATTGGAGTTATGCTCAGGAACCTTGGGGAAAAAATTTTTTAAAGATATCGCTTTATTGAAGGGGAAAATTTCGAAGGGGGCCGGGGAGACCTGACATCAGAAAGTCTCGGGGAAGAAAAAGGATAGGTGTGGGGGGGAAAGTACCTACATTATGGTTTCGTTCTACGGGGGGGGCATAACAAACTTAAAACGTTTTGTGGGGGTAGAGGGTGGTTTTAGCAAAAAAAAGCGGGAGGAGGAAGTCTGTGAGGTTAAAATGTTCGGGCGTGGGTTTTTATCTATTTTGGGATTTACTTTTGAAGGTCGCGGAAGGTTCCGGGTTAGTTTGACGGGAAAAATTTGGGTTTTTGGAACGGGGGGAAGTCTTGCCATGGGGGATTTAGCAGAATAAGGAATGTGATCGGGACGTGAGGGCAGTTTTCCTCCGGAAAAAAGGCTCTGGGGAATCGCAGGGGACCAGAGTGGGAAAAAAATTAAATTTTTAAAGTTTTATTTTTTTTATTATCTGAAAATATTAATTGTTTGGGTAGTTAAATCAAAGAGAACTTCAGGTAAAGGATAAATCGTGGTTTTTTAAAGGGATTTACGGAGGGGAAAAGGAAAAACCCCCAAAAAAAAAAAAAATTAAAAATTTGGGAAAAAGACAAAAAAAAAATTAAGACAACTGACTTTTTGGGAAGGGTTTTTTCATGACAATTTGGCAAAGACAGATCGGGGATTTTTTGGGGGGGGAAAATTTTTCCGGGGGTCAAATTTCCCCCGGGGGAAAAAACGTTGACCACAAAGCACGCACCCCCCAAAAAAGAAAAGGGTTTATGTAGGTTTTTATTTTTTTGAGTTTTTGGGGAAAGAAATTGGAGTCCCCCCAAAAAAATGGAGTTTTAAAAATTTTAAATCGGAAAAAGGGAAATTGGAACCAAAAGAAATTTGGGTGTTTGAAAAAAGAAAGGGGTTGGGGAAACTAGGGGCCTAGCAAAACCCATAATCCCCCAGCAAAAAAACCAATGTTTCCAAAAATTTATAAGGGGACCCCTTTGGTTTTTTTAAAAAAGGGTTTTTTTCCCACCCCCGAAGTTTTTTTGGAGGTCCCCGGGTGTTGGAACCCCGTAAGTTTTCCCCCCCCCTTTTTCCAGGGAAAAAGGATTTTTTCGGTTTAATTTTCCAGACGGTTTCAATAGGCTTTGTAAAATTTTTTCCGTTCTATGTTCCTCCAGGGTCGTTTTCGGGGGGGGACTCCCGCAATTTTTGGTTTTATTTGATGTAAGAGGATAGTGGCGCTTGGGATTAGGGATTACAGGGGTGTTGAAACATTTTAGACGGGGGGAATACGCCAGAAGAAAAAGGGGGTTAAAAACCCGGGGTCTGGAGCGGGGACCCGGGCTTTCCAACCCGAAAAGGTCGGGTAAAATCCCAAACCCCTGGGGGGGGTTACCCAAAGGGGCAAAAATTTTCCAAAACTCTGAAAAAGGCCCCGGGGGAAAAGGGAAATTTCCCCTGTCAAAGGGGAAGGTCTATTCGGGGAAAATTTGGGCGGGCCCCTTTTAAAAAAAGAAAGGGGGAAAAGGGAAAAAATAGACACAGTTTTTCAAAAATGTTATTAAAAAAATTCCTTTTCGGTGCTTTTTTGTGAACTGCAAACAAAACAAAGGATTGGGGTTTGAAAAAAAGAAAAGGAAAAGGGGGAAAATTTAGAAAGAAAATTCCCCAAAAAAAAAAACATGGCGATGGGGTTTTTTTGGAAACCCACGAAACCGGGATGATGGGTTATTAACGCCCCGAAAAACCCAAGGGGGGGGGAATTAGGAAAAGGCCTTTTTTTGGGGGGGCCTTAAAATTGGTTCCGGGAAC
>NW_023659893.1:0-12500 GCF_015228065.2 Penaeus monodon | reverse complement strand
AAGTTTGAAAAACCGGCTAGTGGTAATTACCCCCCCTCTTTCGTTGCCTTTTTTTTTTCTTCTCTGGCCCTTCGTGATGATCTGGCTCCCCGACTTTTTTATTGCAGTCGGACCGACACGGCACCGAAGGAGGACCCTTTGGATGCTGTGAGAAGGACGTCATGAAGTTTGCCCTAGGCCCACGGACCAAAATTTTCGTCAGAAAAGGTTTCCAGTCGCCCCCGAAAGCTGTGCATTTGGGACGCCTGGGGACGCCTGCAGATCCGGTCAACTCCAGGAGTCGTAGCGCAGGAAAGCCGCCCCGGATGCCCCCCCTGCCCCCACGCCCCCAGTCCGGACGAAGATTTGAGGACGTTGGACGCGAGAAGGACCTGGACGGGGCGTGAGGAGTGTGGACGAGGACGCCCCCGAGTTTGGCCTGGGCCCCGGGCCCCAGGAGGTCAAGACGAATCTGAAGTCAAGGAGGACCGTGCGAGATTTCGGGACGTGTGATAATCGAGGAGAGCAGATTTCACCAGGGACCCGGAGGATGAGGCAAATGGACGAGCAGCACGAAATTGAAAAAAGGACAACGCACGGAACGAGACAACCCCGCCAAGTTGGTCCCCCTTGAAGGGCTCGAGGGCGAGGGCGAGTAGGGGCCGGCAAATAAGATGTGGATAATTTTATTTTGTACAGGGTGGATAATTCTATTTTTATAACCAGTGGACCACGTGGGTTTTCCAGGGATCTAAAGTCCCCAAAAAAGAACCACCCCGCTCAGCGAGGCGGAGGTCACATTTTATATCTGACCTCGTTTGACCGGGGTTCGTGCTAAGCTCCACCGCACTAAGGTCAGCTCCGCCCCCTCTCCCGGGAGGACCCTGACCTCCCCGCGGCCCGATTATAAAAATGACATGTTTGTGGTTTTATACTTGTGGGATCAACTCTCAGAAATAAAGAGCAAACCAATACCAGTACAATACCCCTGCAACCAAAGAATTGGGTTCTTAACCGTTAAGGTGTATTTGGTGGTTGTGTGTGTGGTGTGTTGGTTTTGGTTTCTGTGTGTGCATTTCTATGTTTTGTGTGTAAATATAAATTATATATTTTATATTAATATATATAATACACATAAAATTTTAAAATATAATTTTATAATATATAAATTATATATAATATATATAAAACCATATATTAATTATATTAAAAAAATAATAATATATATATATATTTTAAAAGAGAGAGAGAGAGAGAGAGAGAGAGGGGGAGGGAGAGAGAGTGAGAGGGGAAGAGAGAGAGGGGGAGAGAAAAGAGAGAGGGGGGGAGAGAGAGAGAGAGAGATACGATAGATAGAATATGTATTTAGTATGTGTAATATAACATATAAAAACATAGTGCTTCTATAGTATATATATATAAAAATATATATATATATTATTTTATATAAAATATATAATTTTTTATATAGGGGGGGAGAGAGAGAAAGAGAAAGTAGAGAAAGAAAGAGAAAAAAGGGGAAAAAAAAAGAAGAGAGAGAGAGAGGGCTACAGCCTCCCCGCTGCCTCGCACGCACTCGCGAGCCCCCAACGCTTTCGGGAGCATGTGCGTCGCCTGGGCATTTTTCCTAAGTTATCGGAATGGGAATCGATGATTAGGAAAAAACCTTTCCCTTTGGGCTTTCCCAAATTTTGGGGAGATGATCCCCCGTTTCTTCTAAAAGTACGCTGTCTAAGTTACGGGGGACACACGCCCCCAAAATGCGATGAGGTTGAGTCAGGGAGGAGTTTGAAGATGCAAAAAAAAAAAAAACATTAAAGAAAACAAAAAAAGGGAGGGTTGGGGAAAATACTATAAATTACAAAAAAATACTAATTCCATTAGTTCCCAATGGTTTTTTCTTTTTAACATAGAAAGTTTTTTTTAAATGAAACATGTAAAAATAAGATACCCCATAGAATTAATGAGAGTACATAAAAAAACATGTCTATTCTTATATTTGAAGCCGGGGATGTCACAGTTGATTTAAAAAAAGTTCTTTTAATTTTTTTTTGAATGCTTTAAAGTTTTCGTTCTTTTGATTCTTTTGGTAATTTTTTCCCCAAATAATGGGTCCACGTGTCAGTGTGGGCGGCCTTTATCTGATTTTTGATGTGTAGGGGAGTTTCCCTGTCTTTTTTGGCCCACAGGTTTTTGTTTTTACGGTTGGTTTGGGTTTAAAAGGGAAAAAGCCCGGTTCGGGTTTGCATTACTTTGCTTTAAATCTGGGCCCCCTGATACAAAAAAACCCCAAATTAATAGTAAATTTGGTTCCCAAATTTCCGGTGGTTTACCTTATTATATAGGCCTTTTTTTACCTAATAGCGGGCTTTAATATCGTCTGCTGCAAAAAAACGACCTACAGCGCCACCCCCACGCGATGACCGCACACCATGTATACAGCTCCAGCGTTTTTTTTTACAAAACACAGCTGATCACAGAGAAAGCGGGGGGGAAAGGGAAAAATTTTTTTTGGGGCCCCAAAAAAATAAATATTAAATATATATATAAAAATATATATATCAAAAAAAAAAAAAAAAATTTTTTAATTTTTTTTATTATTTTTTTAAAAATTTTTTTTTTTTTTTTTTAAAAAAAAAAATTTTTTTAAATAAAATTTTTTTTTTTTTTTTTAAAATATTTTTTTATTAAAAATAATTTTTTTTTTAAAAAAAAAAAAAAAAATTTTTTTTAAAAAAAAAAAAAAAATAATATTTTATTTTAAAAAATTAAAAATAATATTTTTATATTTTTTTTATATATATAAAAAAAAAAAATTTTTATTATATATAATTAATATTATATTAAAATAAAAATTTTTTTTTTTTTTTTTTAAAAAAAAATTTTTTTTTTAAATATTTTTTTTTTTATAAATTTTTTTATTTTATAAATATTTTTTTTTTTTTTTTTAAAAATTTTTTTTTTTTTTTAAACGTTACTATCGGGTTTTTTTTTTTTTTTCTTATTTTCATTAAATTTTTTTTTTATTAATTTTTTTTAAATTTTTAAAAAAATTTTTTTAAAATTTTTTTTTATTTTATTTTAAAAAAATTTTTTTTTTTTAACAAACCCCCAAAAAAACCCCCCCCAAAAACCCCCACACACACCCCCCCCAAAAAAAAAAAAAAATATTTAAATAAATATATTTTAAAAAAAATTTAAAAATTAAAATTAAAATTTTTTTTTTAAAAATTTTTTTTTTTCCTTTTTTTTTCCCTTTTTAAAAAAAGGGGTTTTTTTTTTTAAATTTTTGAAAAATTTGGTTTTTTTCCCAAAATTAAAACCAGGGAAAAAAACCCAAAACCCTTTACGAGGGGGAAAAAAAAAAACCCAAAAACCCCCCCGGGGGGAAAAAAAAAAAACCCCCCCCCGGGGAAAAAAAAAAACCCCCCCCAAAAAAAACACAAAAACCCCCCGTAAAACCCCCCCCCCAAAACCCCCCTTTTTAAAAACCCCCCCCCTTTTTTTTTTCCCCGGCCCCCCAAAAAAAACCCCCGGGGGCCCCTTTTTTTTTTCCCCCCCTTGGGGGGGGGCCCCCCCCCCCCCGGCCTTTTTGGGAAAACCCCCCCTTTTTTCCCCCAAAAACCCCCCCCTTTTCCCTTTTTTTTAAAAAAGGGGAAAAAATTACAAATTTTTTAAAAAACCCAAAAAGGGGGGTTTTTTTTCCCCCTTTTTTTGTTAAAAAAAAATAGCCCGGGGGTTTTTTTGGTGGGGGTTTTTTTTTTTTTCCCGGGGGGGCCCCCTTTTTTTTCCCCCCCCCGGGGTTTTTTTTTGGGAAACCCCCCCTTTTCCCCCCCCCCCGGGGGGCCCTTTTTTTTTTTTTTTTTTCCTTAAACCCAAAAAAAAAAAAATTTTTTTAAAAAAATTTTTTAAAATTTTTTTTCCTTTTTTTTGGTTTTTAAAAAAATTTTTAATTTAAAAAAAAAATTTTTTTCCCCCCCCCTTTTCCCCTTTTTTTTCCCCCCCTTTTTTTTTTTTTAAAAAATTTTTTTTAATTTTTTTTTAAAAAATTTTTTTTTTTTTTTAATTTTTTTAATATTTTTTAAAAAAAAAAAAAAAAAAAAAAAAAAAAAAATTTTTTTTTTTAAAAAAAAAAATTTTATATTTAAAATTTTTAAAAATAAAAAAAAAAACACACAACCAAAAAAAAAAAATAAAAAAAAAAAAAAAAATTTTTTTTTATAAAAAAAAATTTTTTTTTAAAAAAACAACAAAAAAAAAAAAAAAAAAAAAAAATTTGCAATTTGGCCCTTTTCCCTTTTTTTCAACCCCCCCTTTTCGTTCCCACCCATTCATTATTTTTGTTCCTCGGTAAAACGACATTTTACGCGCACAGTTTTCCGAGTGATTTCCTTTCAGTTTTTTTCGTTACGGGTGTCCTCACCCCTGATTTAATTTTCAAAAGATTATAATATGAATAAAACATTATCCCCTCACCAACCATCTCGTTTAGTCTTGGGTGGTTGCCCTTAAATTCAGCCTCATTATACTTACTGAAACCTTTGCAATTTTCCCATTTTTCCCTTTTTCCTTCCTTCCTTCCTTATTTTCTCCCCTTAATAATAATATATTATTATACATTTTATATAAATATAATATATATATATAATTTTTTTTAAATATATATATATATATAATTTAAAACACACAAATATACACACACACACACCCACACACACAACACAACACAATCATATCAAAATATATATATATATTTTAAATATATATTATTTTTAATATATATATAATATTATATACAAATACATACTATATAATATATACAATATAAATATTAATATAAAATATATATATATATATATATATATATAATATATACACAACACACACACAAACAAACATAATCTCATATACAAACACACAGACACACACACACACACACACACACACATATAATATTCATTATAATATTTATATATATATATATTATATATATACATACATACATAATAATATATATATAATATATTAATAATTATATATATATATATAATATATATATATTACATACATACATATTACATCGAATACACATACATACAAAATATAAATATATATATATATATATATAATATATATATTATATATATTATAATATTATATATATACATATATATATATATATATATATATATATATAATAAAATATATATATTATAATTTTAATACACACACGCACACACACACACATATATATCATATATATATATATATATATATATATAATATATATATATATATATAATGGCTAATATTTACATTATATATATATTATAATATATATATATATATAATTTTAATATATTATATAAATATTATTTAGTGGTGTGTGTGTGTGTTGTGTGTGTGGTTGTGGTGGTGTGTGGTATACATATTATATATATTATAATAATATATATATATTATAATATATATATACTACATATATATAATTATATATTAATTATTTTATATATATATATTATATATATATATATATATATATGAATATATTATATATTATATAATAATTATATATATTATATATATAATGACTGATATGAATTATAAATATTATATATATTATATATAAAATTATATATATATATATTTATAATATATATGAATTATATGATATTATACAATGCAATATAAATGCATGATTTTATACAATGCAATAACAATGCCAATTAAAATGCACTGCTAGAAAAATGGCTGGCCCCGCCGGCCTCACTCCAGATAAAAGGTGTGACGTCACTCCGGGGAATGGCGCTTCAAATGGGTTTTTTAAAACAGCGATCAAATTTTTAAAATAAAAAAAAACGCTTTAAAAAAACAATTTTTTGGGATATAACACATATTATGTCTGTCATTGATTTTTTTATACCCAAAAATATAAAACATACAACCAAAAAACAGGGTTTTTTTAAAAGACCGGATTTTTCCCCTTCAATAGCCACTTGGAAATTTAGTAAATTTATTATAAAGGGGGCAGTTTTTTTTTATTTTGTACTTTACCCAAATTTGTTTTTTTATGTGGGGGAAGGGGCCATACTTTTTTCGTTAAAAGTGCATCTCGCAGCAGAGTTCTGTAATTTTTGGTTTTTCGAATGGCCCTTTGTTTTTTGGGCCCCCAGAGTTTGAACAGTAATTAATTATACTGAGAACCAGTGTTTGTAAATCACAAGTATAGAACAAGAAAAAAATTTTTTGGATAGGGTTTATAAGTCATTTACGGATTTTGTAAAATTTGTTTTGAAAATTTTAAATTTTACTAAGGGGATTTCGTGGTTCACTGTCAAAAGTCTTGGATAAATCGCACAGTGAGGCTTTTTTATTGAATGTTGTTTTGTTCTCATGAATTTTTTTTAAATCTGTAAAAAAAATATCATAATTTTGGGGAGAATGCAGTGATAATGGGGTGAATAGTAAAAACGATGATTGTGATCAAATTAAAAGAAAGAAAAAAAAAAAGAGCGAGAATAAGGGGGAAAAAGGGGGGGAACGAAAACTCATAAACAAATAAACAAAACATATAAAAAACACACTCAAAAAACCAAAAAACAAACACCACAAAACACACACACAACACACACACACACCCCACACACACACATACACACACACATCACACACAAACACATCTCTCTCGTTACCAAATTTTAAAAAAAATTGAAAGATTTTTTTCCCCCCTAACAGAACACGTTATTTTACTTATATCTTTGGTACACGTATTTTTATTGTGTGCATATTATGCATACACACACGCACCCCCAAAACACACACCACACACACACACAACACACACACCACACCACACCACACCCCACACCACACACACAACACACACACACACACAACACATACACACACATCATATGCAAAACCCCACACACCACACACACCACACAACACACACACACCCACACACCAACAACCATATAAATATATATATATTTTAATATAAAATTATAATATAATATAAATAATATATATATGTGTGTGTGTGTGTGTGTGTGGGGGGTGTGTGTGTGTGTGTGTGTCTAATATGTTTTATTTAATTATATATATTATATATTTTATATATATATAATATATATATATTATATATATAATATTTTATGTATGTTGTTTATTATTTAATATAATATATATATATATATATATATATAAATTTATAATATATATATTGATATTTTATATATAAATATTAATAAAATAATATATTTACACATAAAGTATAATAATATAGATTTATAATAGATATAGATATATTATATTATATATATATAATATTATATATAATATATTAAATATATATTATATAAAATATATATATTTTAAATTTATAACATAAATGTATATATATATAATATATAATATATTATATATATAAAAATATATAATATATTACAAAAAATGGTATATATATAAAATATATATATTATATATAATATATATATGAAATTATATATAATAATAATTATATATTTATATACTTTTTTGCAGCTTAGCCTCTCTTATATAGGCCTATTGGCGGTTTGCAGGGAAAACGCTTGAGAGATGGCGCGAAAGAAGCAAGACCGTTGTTCCCCAACTGGGTCGTTTGGGGGTCAAGACTTCGTTTCCAATTGAAGATTTCGGACGAAAATATCATATATTAATATATAATATATATATATATATAATATATTATATATAATTATATTATATATATATATATATGGGTGTGGTGTGTGGGGTGTGTGTGTGTGTGGGTGTGTGTGGGTATGATATAATATATATAATATATATATATATAAAAATATATATAATATATATATAATATTTATATATAATATATATTTATAATATATATATATATTTTATAATATATATATATGATATAAAATATATATTATATTTATATATTATATATATATATATATATTACACACCACACACACACACAAACACACACAACACACAAACACTATTATCCTAATAATTTTCTTCCATTTTTTTTTTGTATCTACTTTTCACAGACTAAATTAAATAATATGGAGATATAATACTTATTTCTTAGACAGAAATTTCCCCAAAACACACCCCCAAACTGCAAAGTATAATGATGATGCCCACTCTGTTTACTGTTTATTAATAACATAAACGTCTCCTAGTATCTTGCTTTTTCGTAATAAAAACGAAACCTTTTACATTTTTTTATCAGAATAACGATAACAGATGTGCTCGGAAAGACGCATCGGCTAGTTGTTTTGGCGACACAAAATATCTGCACAGGACCAAAAAAAAAAAAAATTACGAAGTCGAAGAAGAATGGGGTAGGGGAGGGATAAGGGGGGAGGAAAATAAAATTTTTGGAGAAGAAAAAGGAGCCGGGGCTTAACCCAGCTGCAGGGTAAGATTGGGTAATAGTTTTATGGGTTCTTTGAAAAGGGAAAAGAGAGGGGGGGGCCCAAAGGCCCTCTTTAAAATTTTGAGTTTGGTGCTGTGCCTCGGGTGCGCAAGCCTTTGAGCAGTACAGTGATAAAAGTGTCGGCCTCTCATCCGAGGGGGGCGGCGGCGCGCTCCGCGAGAAGTTGCAATTGACTGTGTGGCGGGCCCACGGGGGGTAAGGACAGGTTCAGCCGAGTCACAAAGTGACACAAGTGAGGGTCGGATTTTGTCGACACAGGCCGGGTCCCCTCATGGTATAGCCCGGGCGAGGTTAAACTTTGCATATCGGACTTATCCTTATGAGTGCGCGGGGGCACGGGGGGGCGGCCGGCCCAAATTCGGTATGTAAGGACAGTACCCCCGACTTGAGCGGTGCCCCCACTAGAGGTGCCCCCGCCCGGCGATCTCGTGGGAAAGGGGGAGGGAGCGCAGCCCGGGACCCCGTTATACCGAAAAAAACAGAGGTTTCTGGGTAACCAGGGGGGT
Organism: Penaeus monodon; assembly: GCF_015228065.2. Lineage (NCBI taxonomy): Eukaryota > Metazoa > Arthropoda > Malacostraca > Decapoda > Penaeidae > Penaeus > Penaeus monodon. The sequence continues at coordinate 3,563 of NW_023659893.1, read as the reverse complement.
GGGGATAAAAAATTAACATTTTGGGGGCCCCATCTGTGGTGTGCTCTAGGCACAGCCTCCGCCCGTGTTTTCCAGGGATACCCCTCGGCTAACCTAGTCGTTGAAGCAGGTAGAAGCTCGAAGAGGCGTAATCAGGCTGGCCTTTTCCCGCCTGTGTCAAGAGAAGGTTCCCCTTCGTCGGCAGCGGATTTTACGGAGAGCAAAACTTTTCGTCCCATCCCAAAAGAAAAAGCGTGGCCTAACCCGGGTTCCCCAGCCGGAACGAAAATGGGGTTGAGTCACCCACCAGTCGGTATGCCAAGCCGGAGTTGCCCAGAAAGAGTCTTAGTACAAGGGTTAGCAGGGGTATGATAGTTTATTTTACGGCTTGACTCTTTATGCTAAGGTAAACACGTAAGGGGAACACACGAGACGAGTTAGGGGGTTTAAAGCAGGAGCCGGGGTCACGATCCAGCGACACGCCCTGAGGGCGAAGGTGGACCGATTTACACGTCGGGCGCGGGGGCACAAACGGAGTAAGCTGGGTCAATTTGGGGCACAAGCGGTGAGCGTCCCAGCATGGATGAGGGGGGTCACCAATTTCATCTTTTAAGCCCCTCCAAAACCCATCATATTGCCGGCCCCCTACTACCCCTCCCCCTCGAGGCCCCTTAGACTGCCTCAATGGTGACCTGTTTGGCGGTCATCTCGTTCTCGCGTGCGTTGGTCTTGAGCATCTTCGGGGTGTTTGTCTCTGTCGTCTTTTTCTCGTGGCCCTTGGGATAATCCATCTGTCCCGACGCCCACACGTCCGGGGGAAGGTTCGACAGGTCCTCCTGACTTCAGTTTCACTAGATTTCCCTCGTAGCCCTTGTCCGGCTAACTCGGGTGGGTGGTGCGTGTGTATGTGGTGGTGTGGTGTGTGTGTGTTTGTGTGTGTTTTGGTGTGTGTGTGTGTTGTGTGTGTTGTGGGGGTGTGGGGGTGTGCGTGCGTGCGTGCGTAGTGCGTGCGTGGGCGTGCGTGTGTGTGTGTGTCGGCATTGCGCAGATTTGATAAATGAAGCGAAAAAAAAAAGTACTATGTGCTCGAAGGAAAGGTTTTTGCGCAAAGTAGCGAGAAAAACATTTTATTTGGAAAGCAACAAAAAAAGGTTGAAGAGGGACTAATATGGCGGAAACCCGTCTAAAGATTGAAAGATAAAAATAGGGTTTTATTAGAGAAGGGGAGAAATTTAAAGAGAAATAAAAAATGTTTTTTAAGAGCAGCCTTTTGTATTTTTTGGGGTATATTTTAAAATCAAATTTTTATTCTCCAGCTGTCTTATGGAAATAAATAAAAGCAAGAAAAAGTTGTTGGTTTGGTTTTTAAGAAAAAAAAAGGAAAAAAAAGGGTCATATTTTTTATTAGCGTTTTAAAATTTTAATGTTCATTATCAAACATTTGGGGAGACCTCCATCAATAGGTTTGACCAAAAACCCAAAACTAATCAAGCCGTTAATAAAAGAAGTTCATTGAAAAGCAAAGCAGAGCCAAACACACATTTAACTACCCCCTACCTACCAATGCATTTGCACTTTTATTATATTTTGATTTTAATTACAGGGGTCCCCCCAAATTCCCTCAACCGACTTTCAAAAACTACGACAGTTCCCGGGGGGGTGATAACTTTATGACATTTTTGTTAAAGTGTAAAAAGAAACGAAAATCACGGGGGGCTGGGGAAAAATGGAAAAAAAAAACCGTGATGAAAACCCACATCGAAGTACATCACGTGATGTGATGCGTGCGAGGGAGCGCCCGGCGGGCTGACCCGGGTCGCTTCCCAGTGGTCTAGAAACGGGTCAAGAGAAAGAAGGAGAAACCTGGCCGGTGTCGTTGGTTGTTTTTTCGGGTAAGGGGGGCTTGTCAGTTATTTTCATTAAATTTTTTAAAGAACATGCCATTTCAATATAGTTTGAATTTTAAAGAGAATTTTGACTTACTGAATTTATATTGTAAAATTAAAATAGAAAAATATAGAAAATTTTTATTTTATTTTTCTAAACCCCTTCATTACAGGAATTATGATTTTAATGTTATAAAATAATTAATTCACGTGGAACGACTCCTTTTCCCCGTTTTCTAATAAAACAGCGGGGGTGGCGGCGATTATACTTAAAGAAATTAATAATACTTTTATTTATCTAGATTTCGATATATAGTCTAGGACACAAAAATACTTATACATATTACATACACCATACATAAATACATACTACAAAAAATACATAATACATACATAAAAATACATACATACATAATACATACATTCATAAGCATAAATACATACACACAACATACTATGAAAAAGTGTATGTGTGCATATAAGTATATAGTTTTCAATGCAATTTTTTTTATTATGCAGAAAATTATAACGCGTTTTATAATATCACAAAAAACACACACACAAAATATATATGAATAAATAAAATATATAATATATAATATATATATATATAAAAATAATATAAAAATGTTTATAATATTAAATATATATATTATATATATATATATTATTATATATATATATATATATTTATTATATAATATATATATATATATATATAATAATAATATATATATAAAAACACACACAACACATACATAATACACACACCACACAACACACACACACACCCCCCCACAACACACAACACACAACACACACACAACAACACACCACACCCCACACACACACACACACACACACACAAATAATATATATTTATATTATAATATAAATAAAATATATAATATGTTATATATATTCATTCCAGCAGGACATAGGGTTCTCTCAATTTATTACTGACAGGATAGGAGTCCCACCCGAGATTTGGGTGCCCCTTCCCAACACCGCGGTTTTTGGCCCCGGGGGTGACTTCCCCTACGACACATGCGCCAAGGCAAAATTTTCGTTTTTTGGGTAGGCAATCGAGGTGAAATTCCTTGCCCATGGGCCAACAGCAGGCCCGGGGACTCAAACCCTCGAACCAGATTTCCGTTTGTGAAGTCTTGAGTCCGATGTCAAACCCTCGGCCACCCCGGGCCTTTAATATTAAAATTAAAAATATATATATAATATATTATATATATATATTATATATATAAATTAATATATATAATATATTATTGTGTTGTGTGTGTGGGGGGTGTGTGTGTGTGTGTTTTAATATACTTATATATATAAAATATTATATATATTATATAATATATAAATATATATATTTATAATAATTTATATATATATATAATATATTAAATATATATAATATATATTGTGTGTGTGTTTTTGTGTGTGTTGTGTTGGTGTGGTGTGGTTTTAAAACTTATAATATATAAAATATATTAAAATATATAATATATATATATAATATAAATAATATAAAAAATATATAATATGTAAAACAACACCCCACGTATATATAGTATTATATATATAATTTTTATATATATATATTTTATAATTTTAATAACTTAATAAAATAAAAATAATATTTATAATAATATAATATAATAAAATTATAAAAATAAAAATATTTTATAA
>NW_023659892.1:10000-20378 GCF_015228065.2 Penaeus monodon | reverse complement strand
CTATACCATAATTTAATAAAATTTAACAAACACAACACCAAAAAACCCCCCCACACACACACCACACAAAACCAACAATATTTTTAAATATATATAATATATATATTATAAAATTATAAATTTTATATTAAAATATATATATTATATTATATTGGTGGGGGTGTGTTGGTTTTGTGTGGTGTGGTGTGTGTTTTGTGTGTGTTTTTGTGTGTGTGTATGTGGGGTGCGTGTTGTGGGTGGGGTTGGGTGTTGTTTTTGCGGGGGAACCTCGGGGACTCCACAAGGAAGGGGGGGGCGGGTCCACCCATGGCAGTTTGTTGCGAAGCGCTGAGGGGGCCGCTCTTCATTTCGGGGGCTCTGTATCCGGCTCCGAGGATCCCCCGACGGCGCTTTTTTCGCCGAAAAACCCTTCGGACCTCATTGAATTCCCCCCTTGGTCGCTGTAGAGGAAGAGCCAAGTGGCCGGTTTTCGCCTCCTTTGGGCCTCAGAAAGTTTTTTTACACCGTGTGATTTATTTTGCAGTTGCCTTTCTCGACTACGATTGCGCGGTCCACGCAGGACTCCCCCCCCATCTTCAGCAAAAAAAAAAGCGCTCGGGGGGGGCCATTCCTGCGTTTGTGCGGGTATGCGAAAAAATCAGGGGTCAGGGTGGACATGCAAACCTAGATGTGAGCTGTTTTTTCATTTGGGGGGGGACTACGCCCCAAAGTGAAAGTCGGACGTGAGACTCGAATGTGCTTCTGGGAACCTGGGGCATCTCCAATGTTTGCGTCTCCTCGTGTGAAAGGCAAAAAACGTTATTCAGTGGTGAACTTTTCAGAAGTCAGTTTTTTCTTGTGGCGCAAAATAAAAAAAAAAAAAAGCGTTTTACCGATACTAATTGATATCGTTAAAAAACACTTTTTCTGTTTGGGTGTTATTGGTCTGCACCTCCTGGTAATTTGATAGAATAATAATAAACTACCGCAATGAAATGTTGACATGAAAAAAGGAAAAAAAAAAAAACACACCCCCCAAAACCCCCAAAAACACACACAACAACACCACCACTCAAATCACTTCACTCCACTCCCCTCAAACCACAAACACCCCCCCACACACCACCCAACCCAACCACAACCCACACACCACACACACACACTCCACCCCCCACTCACCCCCCCCCCACTCCACTCCACCCCCCACACGCCCACCCACACACACACCCCTCAAATCACATACACAACAACCCCAGTCACCACACAGACACAACACACCTACCACACACGCACACAACACACAAACCCAACAACCACTAAAATTTTAAAAATACTACAACACAACACACAAACCCCCACAAACACCACCACACAACACCCCCCCAAAACAACCCCACACAAACACACACCAAACCCCACACATACACACTAACCCCCAACATACACACACCCAAAACCCATACCACAACAACACACACACCCACAAAACCCCCACACCAACCACCACACACCACCAACACCCACAACACACCCAACCCCAAAACCACAAAAAAAAAAAAAAACAAAACCCCTATATATATATATAAATATATATATAATTATTAATATTCTATATTAAAATTTTTAAAAATTTTTTTAAAAAAAATTTTATTTAATAAAAAAAAAAATAATTAAAATTTCTTTAAAATTTATTAAAAAAATTAAAAAATAATTTTTAAAAATTTAAATAATTTTTATTATATTTATATTTGCCCGATTTAAATATTGGTTTTTCTGGAAAAAGAAAAAGGGGCCTTTTGATCCCCCAACAGTTGCTTTCCCCTTTTTTAAAAACCAAAAAATTTTTTGGGGGTGCCAGCATTTTCCAAAAAAAAGCCTTTTTAACTCTCTAAAAAAAAATTTTTTTTTTTCCACCCGGTTTTTCCCTTATTTTGGAAAAACGGCCCCTTGGGGGTTTTTAGCCCCCCCGGGGGGGGCCCCCCTACCCAAAAAAGGGGGGGGCCCCCCTTTAAAAGGGCCAGGGCCCTCCCCATGAAAATTAAAAGGGGGAATATGAAACCCCCTTTGGGGGTGTTAAAGGGGGGGAAAAATTTTTTTTTTAAAGGGGGCCCCCAGGAAAAAATGGGGGAAAGGCATTTTTTAAAAATTTTTTAAAAAAAAAAAAAAACCCCAACAGGGGGAAAAAATTTTCCCCGGGGGGGAAAAAAAAAGGCGGGGGGATTAACGCTAAAAAAGAAAAAAACAAAACCCCAAAAAAGATGGGAGGGGGGGGGGAAAAAACGGGAAAGGGGGAAACTTTTAAATTTTAGCGAGGGGGGGGGAAAAAAGAAAAAAAAAAAACGGGGTCAATGGGAAAAAAAAACCCGGCGAGGTGTTTTTTGGGTTTTAGGCAAAAAATTGGCCAAAATTTTGCAGGGTTTTTCCCAGCTTTTTATTTTTTTATTTTTTGGGTTTTTATGTCACTTGGGCCCCCAAAATACTTCATTTTTTTTCCCCCTTTTCCTTTTTTCGGGTTTTACTTTAAGGCTGGAGTTTGCCCCCCACCGGAAACCCCCCCAAAAACATACTAAAAAACACTTTGCCCCCAAAAAAAACCAATAACACGATTTTTTTCCCCCCTTTTCCACCCAAAAAAAAAAAATGCATTTTTTTTTACTTTTTTTTTTAAAAAGATATTTGGGGGGGACCCTTATTTTGGGGGACTTTTTCCCCCTTTTTGGGAATTTTTTTTAAGGGAAAGAATGTGGGAGGAAAAACGAAGGGAAAAAAGGGGGGGAAGGGGGGGGGGAAAAACCCAAAAAAAGAAAAGGGGAAAAGGGGAAAAAAAAAAAAAAAAAAAAAAAAGGGGGAAAATTTTTTTTTTTCTGAGCTTCTTTTCTTCAAAACCGAAAGGGGCCTTTGGGGGGGACCGGGAAAACGGGGCGGGGAATTGCCCCCACTGGGCCAGGGGGGGGGGGGGGGCCAAAAGGGGGCAAGGGGGGCGGGGGGGGGGACGGGGGAGCCACCGGCCCCCCCCCCAGCCCCTTTCCACGAGGTGCCAGGGTTTAAAAGGGGGGGGGGACAAACAATGGGCTTTTAGTTTTTCCCCCCACCCGTTATCTTTTGGGGGGTTAAAAAAAATGGGAATGGGAAATTTTGGATTTAAAAATAAACAAAAAATAAATATATTTTTAAATTTTAAAATTAATAAAAATTTTTTTAAAAATAAATAAATTTATTTTTAAAATTAAAAAAATTATTAAATATTTTAAAATTTTAATATTAATTATATATTAATTTATAAAATTAATTATTTAAATTTAAAAAAAAAATTTTATTTATATTTTTAAAAATTTTTTTTTAGTTTTTTTAACATAATTTTTTTTTAAAAATTATAAATAATATTTTAAAATTAAAAAATTTTAAATTTAATTTAAAAAATACAAAAATTAATTATTTTTAATATTTTTTTATTTATATTATTATAAATTTAAAAAAAAAATTTATAAATTTTTAAAAATTTTAAAATTTATAATTTTTTTAAATAAAAAATATTTTTTTAATATTAAAATTATTAAATATTTTAATTAATTTATTTTTTTCCCACCACAACCCCAAACCCCCACCCCCAAAACCCACACCCCCCCAACCCCCAAAAACCCCAACCCCCCCCAAAAAACCCAAACCCACCAAAAACCCCCCCAAACACCACCCCCCCCAATTTTTTTTAATTTTTTTATAAATAATTAAATATAAAAAAAAATTTTAAATTTTTTAATTTTTATAAAATAATAAATTTTTAAAAAAAATTTATTATATAAAAAAAATTAAAAAAAAATTAATAAATTTTTTATAAAAAATTAAAAAATTTTTAAAATAATTTATAAAAAAAAAATAATTTAAAGTAAAATTTATTTTTTAAAACCAAAAAATAATTTTTTTTTCCCCAAAACCCAAATATTAAAAATTTAAAAATTTTTAAAAAAATTTTAAATTTTTAAAAATAATAAAAATTATATTATAAATTTTATAATATTATTAAATATTTATATTTTTTATTTTTTAAATTAATAATTTATAAATATATTTAAAAAAAATTAAAATAAAAAAAAAATTTTTAATTTTTTAAATTTTAATTAAAAAATATAATAAAAATTTAATTTAAAATTTATTTTATATATAATTTTATTTTATAAAATTTAAAAAATATTTAAAATAAACAACTTTAAAACCAATTTAATTAATATATTAAAATATTATAATAATATATTAAAATTTTTTTTTAATAATTTTTATAATTTTTTTATAAAATAAAATAATAATTTTTTAAGGGTATGTATTTTTTTTAAAATTTAATTTAATATTTTATAAAAATTATAATTTATTTAAATTATTAATAATTTATAATAAAATTATTAATAATTATTTAATTTTTAAAATTATCCCCAAAAAAAAAAAAATAAAGTAAAGTTACAAAATAAACAACACATAACAAACATATATCCCCCAACAAAAAATTTTAACAAAAAAAAAAAAAAAACAAAAAAAAATTTAAAATTAAAAAAAACAATATATATTTAAATTTTAAATAAAATATTATATATTATTAATATTTATTTTAAATTTTAATTTTTTTAAAAATTTATTAATTTAAATTTTTTTTAACAATTTTATTTTTAAAATTTTAAAATTAATTTTTTATATATAATTTTAAATTTTTTTGTAATTTATTTGTTTTGGGGTTTTTTTTTACTTTAAAAATTTATTTTTTATTATTATTTTTAAATACTATTTTAAATTATTTTAAATTTTAAATTATAATATTTTATTTTTTTAAAATTAAAAAAAAAAAATTTTTTTAAAAAAAATTTTAAAAAATTGGGCCCCTTTTTCATGGGGCCCCCACTTTTGGGGGGCCCGTTTTTGCCCCCCCAAAAAAACCCCCCGGGGCCCCCCCCGGGGGGCCTTTTATTTGATAATATAAATATTTAATTTTATATATTTTATATTAAATAATTTTTTTTTTTTTTTTTTTTTTTTTTTTTTTTTTTTTTTTTTTTCCTTTTTTTTTCTTTTTTTTTTTTTTTTTTTTTTTTTTTTTTTTTTTTTTTTTTTTTTTTTTTTGGGGGGGGGGGGGGGGGGGGGGGGGGGAAGGGGTAGCCCCCCCCCTTCGGGGACCCCCCCCCTTTCCCCCCGGCCCCCCCCTCTTGTGGTCCCGGGGTGGGCCTGGTCAAAGGCGGGGGCCTTGGCCCAAAAAAAAAACCCCGGCAGCGGCCGGGGGGCGTTTTTCCCCAGCCCCCCCCGGAGGGGGGGGTTTTCCCCCCCACCCCCCTGGGGGGGGGGGGCCCGCCCCGGGGGGGGACCAAAAGGAAGGGGCCATTTTGGTTTGGGGGGGGGGGGCCTTTTTAAAAAGCCTGACCGGGGGAAAATTTCCCCGCCTCGACCCCTGGGGGGCCCCTCCCCCAAACCCCTCGGGGGCCGAGAAGGGGGGGGTTTTGTCTTTTTCCGGGATGATCCGGAGGGCCCCCCAAGGGGGGGGCCCCTTTGGGGGCAAAAAAAGCTAAAAAAACGGTAGAAAAAGGTTTGGGGGCCCCCCCTTTGGGGTCCAAAACCAAAAGCATAATTAATTTTTTGGGGTTTTTTTCATGTTGTTTTTGGCTTCTTGGGGGGATTTCCCTTTTTTGGGGGGTTTCCCCCAATTTTTTTTTCCCTTTTCCACGGGGGGGATTTTTTTTGGGCCGGGGGGTACCTTTTAGGTAAAAATCTTTTCTCTCTTTTTTTAATTCCGGCTTTGGGGAAAACAATGGACTTGGGGGGGGGCCCCTTGAAACCACCCAGGGGGTTTTAGGTAGGGAAAAATCGGGTGGAAAAAGGGTTTTTTTCCTTTTGCTAAAAAAAGGGGAAAAAACCCCCGGGGCCCCCGGGGGGCAGGGAAACTCAAAAAAAACCCCCGGGGGGGAATTTTTCCCAGATTTGCCGGGTCCGGGGGGACGGGGTTTGGGGAAGCCCCCCGGGGGGCCCTTCAAAAAAACCCCATTCGGGGGCCAACCCGGGGGCCCCCCTTGACGTTTTCCAAGGGGGGCTTCCTGAATTATTCTATTCTTTTTATATTAAAAATTATTTTTTAAAAAAACCCCCCAAAACACCCAACAACCAACCCCCAAAACCCCCCCAAAAAAAAAAAAAACACCCCAAAAACCAAAAAATTTTTTTTTTTTTTTTTTTTTTTTTTGAAAAAATAAAAAAAAATTTAAACCCCCAACCAATGTTTTAAATTGTTAAAATTGTTAAAATTTTTTTTTTAAAATATACAAAATTTTTTAAAAAAAATTTAATTTTTATTTTTAAATTTTGTTTAAAAAATTATTTTTTTATATTTTTAATTTAATAATTTAAAAATATTTTATATATATTTTTTATTATTTATTTAATATATTTTAAAATTTTTATTTTGGGGTTTGGGGTTTTTGTTTTGTTAGGGGGGTATGGTTGGGGTAAAAAATTTTTAAAAATTTAAAATTATAAAATATATTTTAATTAATTTATATTTTTTTTATATATTTTTTATATTATTTTAAAATTTAAAAAGAAAAAAAAAAAAAAACCCCCTTTGGGGGGGGGCTAAAGGGGGGGGGGGAAAAAAAAAAAAAAAAAAACCCCAAAAAAAAAAAAAAACTAAAATTTATTGGGGGAAAAGGGGGAGGACACAGTTTCAAAAAATCCACCTGGATTTCAACAGGTCTTGAAAAAGGAAAAAAGGGGGGGAGGGGGGGGGGTAAAAAAAAAAAAGGGGGGGGGGAAAAGAGGCAAACCGGGGGGGGAAAAAAAAAAAAAACACCGGGGGGAAAAGGTTTGGGGGGGGGGGGGGAAAAAAACAACCCCGAAACGGGGGGGGAAAAGGGGGGCCCCCCAAAAAAATAAAGGGGTTTTCGGGGGGGGGGGGGGGGACTAGGGGGCCCGGGGGGGTTTCCCCGGCAAAAAAAAGGGAAAGGCGGGGGGGGAATTTTTTGGGGGGGTCCCCTGGATTATTAGCGTACTTATGTTGGAGGGCCCGGGGGGGGGGGAACCCCACTTGGGGGGAATTTGGGGCCTGTTGCCCAAAAAGTACTTTTTTTTTTTTTCCAAGGGGGGGGGGAAAACCAAAAAAAAAAACAGCATGGGTTTTGGCCCCCCCTTTTCACGGAGGGGAAAAGGGGGGTTTTTATTTATGGGGAACCCGGGTTTTTTGGGGGGAGGGGGGGGGGGTTTTTCCCACCTGGGGAAAAAAGTTTTAGCCTGGCGGGTTGAAAAGGGGGAAAGGGGGGGAAAGGAGGGGGGGGACCGGGGGGGGGGAGGGGGGGTTTTATTTTTGGGGGCCGGGGGGGTTTTAAAAAAGGAAGGGGGGGCTTTTGGGGGGGGTCGGGGGTTTAAAAAAAAGGTACGCCGGGCCTGGGGATAATGCGGCGTCGAAAAAACAGGGGGCCCAAAAGGGGGGAAAAACCCATTTTTTTGGAAAAAACGACGACGAAGGAAAAAGACGACCCTTTTTTCCATCCAGGTTTTAAGGGGGGGGGCCCCCACAGTGCGAAGGGCGCCCGAAAAAAACGCGGGGGTGGAACACCTTTTTCTTCACAGGGGGAGAGGGGGGGTATGGAGAAAAAAAAGTGAAAAATTACAACCACTATGCAGGGGGTTTCCCGAAAAAGGAGAAGAAGGGGGGGCCCCCCCAGCCAAAAAGCGATGGACTGGGGGTTTTGTCCAAAAAAAGGGAGTTTGTTTTTTCAAACCTCCCCTTTTCCCCCTTTTAAAAAACGGATGGAAAAGGAAAAAGAGAGGTCAGTTTTGCATCAAAAAAAACCCGGAAACAGAAGGCAGGGTCATGGGGCCCCCAAGAGAGAAAAGGGGGGGGAGGGTCGTCCCCCCCCCTTTACCTTTAAAAGCCAGATCGAACGGCCCCAATGGAGATGGAAGGGAGAAGCCAGACCCCGAAAAAAAATTCCATGAAAAATTTTTTGCCAGGAACGGAGGAGGGGGGAGAGCCCCAGGGGAAAAACCCCCGGGAAAACGTCTGAGAGAAAAAAAAACAAACCTTTTCAAAAAAAAGAAAGGAATTGTTTTTTCCCCCACACACGGGGGACAAAAATCAGTTGGGAGGAAGGTGTAGGGGGCAAGGGGGGGGGGACGAGGATCCTCTGGGGGGGGGGTCTCCTTGGGGGGGAAAAGCAAGGAATCCCATTAAAAAGGGGGGGGGGGACCTTTGGGAAAAACAGGGGGGCCCCCAACGTCCAAGTCATCATGGCCCCCGGTTTGATACTCCACAAAAAACGGGGGGGGGATGAAGTCCTGAAAAGGGGGGCCCCGCGGGTGAGCAGGGAGAGAAAGGTGCCAAAAGGGGGGGGGGTGGGGGGGAAGACTTTTCCCGCCAGCCAGGCCCCCCAAAGGGGGGGTGCGCCCCCCCCAAAAAACCCCCGGGGGGAGGGGGTTTGGGGGGCCCGAGGCACGGCCGGGTTTTGGGGGGTTTTTTTAGGAAGGCCCAAAGAAATGAGGGAGCCCCGGGGGTTTTTGATGAACCCCCTTGAACCCCTTGTATAAGATTCGCCTCCGGAAAAAAAAAAAAAGGCTGCTTCTTTTTTTCAGGGGGGGGACGGTTGGAAAGGGTACCCCAGAAAATTCTTTTTACGGGGGTCACTAGTCATATTATATATATATATAATTTTATAATATTATTATATATTTTATATATATAATATATATATATTTATATAATATATATATATATTAATTTACTATGTGTGTGTTGGGGTTTTTGGGGTGGTGTTGTGTGTGTGTGTGTGTTTGGTGTGGGGGTGTGTGGGGGGGGTGTGTTTGGTGGTGTGTGTTTGGGGGGGGGTTGTGTGGTGTTTTTGCTTTGTGGGGTTGTGTGGTGGCTGATTTGTGGGGGTGGTCTTGGGGGTGTTGGTTTTTGTCGCGGGGGGGTCTGTGGGCTTTGAAATCTGTGTGGTGGGGGTCTTGGGGGTTTGGGGTTGTTTTTGTGCGCGGGGGTGTCTTTTGGGGGGGCGGTTATTTTTGTGTGCGTGTGTCTGTGTGGGGTTTTTTTGGGGGTGTGTTGTGTGTGTGGGGTGTGGGGGGTGTTTTGTTGGGGGGTTTTGTGTGTGGGTTTTTTGTGGGGTGTTGGTGGGGTTGTGTGTTGTTTTTTGGGCGTGTGCTTTGTTGTTGGGTTTTGGGGGGGTGGGCGGGGGCGTGTGCGGGGGTTGCGGTGTGGGGGGTGGTGTTGCGTTTTTGGGGGGTGGGGGCTTTGCCGTTGTGCGTTGTTTTGGCTTGATCGTCCGGGGTTTGTCCCCTCTCTTCCTGGCCCCTTGGTTAAAAATCCATCCATCCGCGGACCCCCCCACACGTCCTCGAAGGGTCTCGCTCAGTCCTCCTTGTTTTCGGATTCTTTTCTAAGACTTCCTCGTATTCCCCCCCGCCCCCAGGCCTACCCGGCGGTCCCCTGGGGTCCCCCACGTCCTTTTGCAAAATTCCCCCCCCCCTTCTCGGTTTGGTTTTTGCTCCTCCTGTGTCCCCCCCTTTTGGGCAGGGGGGGGCGCCCCCCCCCCCCCCCCCCCCCGGCATTTTTAGGGCCCACCCCTGAAAACCTGGCTTGACGAGTTTCTTGGGATTTGGGGGCGGGAAAATTGCGGGGCGCCCCCAGGCAGGCCCAGTGTTTTTCCCCCACTCCTGGGGCGGGGACGGTTACCTGCGCAGTTGATTTCCCCCTGGTCCTTCCCGCTGGAAAATCTACGGGGGGGGCCCCCCCAGCCGGCGGGGGGGCCTTCTAAAAATTTTCCCCGGGGGGCGGCGTAATACCGTTTCCTGACGAATATCCGGGTCCCCGAAAAGGCCTACAGCGTCTTAGGTGAGGGGCCTTCCAAAAAGCATCCCCAAGGTGACCCGTTTTTTGCAGCGGGGGGGCCCCTCCTTCGTTTTTTAACCTTTTCTGGGATATCAGGGTCCAAAACCCAAAATTTTTTATAGGGGGGGAAAATCAATCATAACGTAAGGGCCGTTTATTTTAAGAAAAAAAAGAGAGGCACAGAGATAAGGGGGTTTAAGTGCTACAGGCCGGGTTTTTTTTATTTATAAAAAAATTTGCGGTTTTAAATGTATTTTTTTTACTTTGTTTTTCTTTTTTTTTTTTTTTTTTGGGTTTTACTTCACAAAGATAAAAAAAAAAAAAATAGGGGTTTGGGGGGGGACGTAATTAGTAAAACCCCCACATGGACCCCCGGTTTGAATAGTTTTCTTATTCTGGAAAATCTGGGGATGGACACTCGTGGGACATTTCCTACGGGAAAAAAAATCAAATCACAAAATCACACAATAGCTTGGGTTTTTTTTCCAAAAAAAACCCATCCCCAAGTGGTTTCTAGAGAGGGGGGAGGGGCGTGATTTTTTCAGCGAA
>NW_023659892.1:0-5000 GCF_015228065.2 Penaeus monodon | reverse complement strand
ATGGTGAGAAGTTGACAAGGAGAAACCCCTTTCGTTTTAAGGATGTTACATGCGCTGAGAAAGACTGCATTTATTTGAATTTCGGGGCCAGGGATCAGTCTGGAGATTCCGGGCGGGCCAAACAGGGTGGCAAAGTTTGCATAAAATGCGTCAGCAAACGGAGTGGGGCGATCGCGGTTCGTAAAGGAAATTTTAAAACTGCGGGGAATCCCGCGGGGGGCGTGATAAAATTTTTATTGTCAGGATATAGTTGATTCCCCACTCAGGCTGGGTCCCCAGGGGTCTTATAAGGATCGAGTGAGACTTTTTCTCGATGGGGGATGATGGGACGTTTGGTTGGAAACTCTGAAAAAGCTGCCCCCCCCCGTAAATGCTGCGCCCTTTTTGCGGCCCGTTGACAAACCCTGGCAAGAGGCGGACAAAAGAATCGAGTAGTTTTGCAACATGTTGGTGAAGAAAAGTAACAATTTCTTGGAGTCTGCAATTAACTTTTCCTGAAAACCCCACCGGGATGGGCATCGTCGTGTTAACGTGGGTTGATGGCTAGATCTTTGGGCTTATTTTTTTTAGGTACCACCCAGTTTTGATAAAAAACCAGGGGGGGTCAGGAAGTCGTCGTTTAAACGGTAAAAAGCAAAAAATTCATCCTTTCATTCGAAAAATCGGTCTTTAGGGGAAAGGTGGCGCCCCTTGGCGGGAGTTAGGTGGCCGTCGTTGGGGGAAAATCAATTGAGAGGACCCCCCCCCCACGTCGGGGTTCATCTCTTTGGGCTTGGTCGAAATGCTTGGCTTAATCCAGCCAGGGGCCGGACATTTTTTCCGGAACAAGAAAACGTCTGAGGTTGGACCAGTTTCCTCTATAAAGGGGGCGCGGGGAAACCATGGTCTTGGAAACATGATTATTGAGCTCCAAGTTTGTATCGTATGGTTATAGTCATAAAAACCATTGAAGCTCAATGGCCTCCTGCTAATCTTGTAGACTTCCCGTTCGAACGACTGAAAAAAGTATACACAAAGAGGTTGATGATCTGTGTAAAAAATAGTGGAAAAGGTTTTCGCATACAGATTATGGGTCCAAAAAAATTTCTCACAAGCCTCGACTTACAAGCTAATGCTTTCGGCGTCGATGGTGGGAAATAAAAACGAGTCTCAGGTCTTTTTAAACTTACGAGAGAAATAGGCTTTATAGGGCGAGGGGAGTCCATTGTCGTTCGGCTTAAACTAACCACTGCACCGATTTTGGCAATTCACTGGCTAAGCGTTCCAGTATTGGCACTTAAAAAAAAAAAAAAACTGGTCGTGAGAAGTTCAGGGCTTGGCTAGTTACTGGGCGCGGTTGTAAGGGCCTCCTTTAGATGCTGGAAAGCTTTCTTGGTTGTTTTTCTTTTCTCCAGTGGAAACTTTATCTGTCTTCGTCAATTTCAAGTAAGAGGCGCCGGCAATTTGCAGAAATAATGGTTTTTAGTGTCGATGAAGAAGGGCCTGGTTGCCCCGAGGAAAAAAGCGGGCCGCACTTCTTTTCTGGTTTGGCGCGGGGGAGCCCATTCGGTCGATAGCTGCTACTTTTTGTCGGGGGTTCAGGGAGGGATTCCATAGGGGAGTGGACAAGGAAAACCCGAGGAATTTTCATGGTGTTTAAGTTGCAAATTGGACATTTTGGTTTTATTTAATTTGGAGGCCAGCAGCTTTTAGCAATTGTTAAAGCGATCTTCTTCCAGATGTACAAGGGGTTCTTCGGAATGGTTGCCACTGTGGCAAACAACAATTGGTCTAAATAGGGCCAACAGTATGTTTTTTACCAAGCACGGAGGAGAGTATAAAAATTAAATGGCCAACGCTGGAAAGGTTGGGAGGCAAGTGACTAAGCCAAAAAAGGGTAAAAGTGCAAAAAAACTGCCACACAGACGGGTGGGGCCATCAGAGAAATGCCGTTTTTAGGACGGTTGGTTTGGGGCCAAAACGGGGGATTGCCCAGTATAAGCTTGATTCTTTGGCATCCAAGGATGTAAACCAAAAAGATGTCCCATTTGAAAAAGTTTAAAATAAGTTTTTCCGTCGATTCCTTGGGAAGGGGGGTAACAACTATTCGGTTGTGGTGGGACTTTTGTTCAGGTTTCCTGTAATCTATTTGCAAAAAGGGCGCAAAAAGTTAACCATTTCTTTTTTCTTCACCAAAAAAACGGACTGGTGAAATGCCAGGGGGGTTGAAGATGGTTCAATTTTACCCCTGCTTCCCTTCCATTCTTCCTGCATTTCTTCTTTGATGGTTTTGTCTTTCGCTTTCTGCGTGCGGAAGTCTCCCCTCCACTGACGGGTAAAAACGATTGGTTTGGGCATCGCCAGTTTTCAAAGTGGTGGTGTGTTCTACCCCTGGGTATGGGGTTTTTCCAATGGGCAGGATTTTTTTCTCTCCGTGAAAGATATATCAGGCATTACCCCTGAGGTTAGTTCACGAACTTGGTCCTTGCTGTTTTGTTCGGTAAAGATGACTGAACTTGCCAATCTCTCGGACCGGCGGCCTCGGTCAATTTCGACCTTGGCTGTCCACCGGATGGTCTTTCACCTTTCAAGAAGTCGAGCTATCGGATAAAAAAAAAAACGTGTGTCAGGGAAGGCAATGAAAGTCATCGTATCCAAAAAAAATCCAGGGTTTCCAAAAATTTTGATTCAAAAAAATTCATCATCTTCGAGATCCCCACGAGGGAAAAAAATTTTCTTGGGTTCGTTGGGGGGCCAAAGTTTTTTCTAAGGTAAACTTTTTGGAAACAGTGGGTTGGGGCGTTGCCACGTGAAAAAGGGGGACGGGGTGCAACCAGGGGGGCCTCCCAAAAGGGGCCCGGGGAGGTTCTGAATACATAACCACTGTAGCAAATCGGGCTTGCACGGGCGATCACTTGAAACCCGGGGGCGTAGGTTTTTTTGATCATTCCGCGGAAGTCGTGTTCACCCACCCCAGGGAACAATAGTGCGGGGCGAATCTTTCAACTGTTGGTTCCCCACACTTGCGGGGGGAATTATTAAAAGCTGGGCGGGATGAAAAGGTGTGGACTTTCAATTTTTTCCTCCCCGTTCCCTCCCCCACCACTCCGGGGGGTTACCCCTGGCATTTTGACGAAGGTTGCGCAACTTATCCAGGGCGGCGGTTACTTTTCCGTTTTTTGCTTTAGTTGTGCAGTGAAAAGGGGGGCATCCGTGGGGGGTGATGTTGGAATCGTTAACTCCTTGGGTCCCGCCGACAGGGTTTGGCAAGGGCAAGAACTGCAGTTGCTTCGTGAATGGTTCACAATCGAGTTCACAGCCCCAGGATTACGCAGGATTAAACTGGGAAAGCGAGGGGGGCGGGCGGTTTTCGTGGATGGAAAAATGAAAGGAAAACCTTCCTCAGAAAATCCAATTTTTCCCAAAGTAATATATGCTAGGGGGGGAAACGGGTATTGAGGCACCGGAAGCACGATTGAGTCAATACCTAACGGCGTCTGAGAGAATGAAAAAATGTAAAGAAGGTCAAACTTCTTCAATTTTTTTTACCTCCATCGGTTGGTTTTCCGGAGGGATTCCTTGCAAAACACCAACGGTAAGGCAAACTGTTGCTGCTTTAGCGGAGGTGAAAAATCGTTGCCAGGGTAATTTCAAGCCTGATGATGGTTAATGCTGAAAAACCAGTTGTCCAATAAAGGGGGGGTTTTCATGGGGGGGGTTCATTTCAACAACGGGCAGCTGGGGGATTCAATAGGGGCCGTTCCTCGATCCGACTCTTCATAACTCGGACGTCAGCAATATTCTGGTTCCCCCACTCCATCCCTTCCGTTCGCACACCAAGCAAATGCTTAGTCCTCGTCCGTCCAAAACTTTTGCGTGGGGCGGGCGTTTCGAAGGGAAGGCACAGGTTGGTGGGCGGCTGCTTGAGGTTGGATTTTTATAGTAGGGTCTCGTGTGTTTCGGCTGTGGGAATGCCAAGTGGGGGGGGGGGGACGAGCCTCGAGAAGCTCCCCTGGCCGCTGTGCTGAAAGGGGCCGGGCTCGCGCCCGCGACCCCTCAGGGGCCACGGACGAAGCGAAGTGTCCCACCGGCCGACTGCAAGCGAAAAACATCGGTCTCTCCTCCTCCCCGCGGCTCGTGTGCACGACAGTCAGCGAGGCTTTGGGGACTTTTGTTGTGCGGATTTGATATGGGGCAGTAGTTTTTTACCTCTGTCCTTCATCTTGGTCGGGGGCTTCCTCGGGGGTGGAGAGGGGGTGAGGGTTGGTGAATCGCCTGGCCATCGGCTGATTCTCGTAACCGCTGGCACCATGGGGGGTTGAAAAAGCAAAACTGTGTTGCCCCACTTGGCGACGGTGGTTTTTCCCGGTCGATTGTGGGCGGGTGGGGGTGGGGTGTGGAAAAAAACGCCGACACGGGGTATTTCCACAAACTGTTGAGCACAATGCACGAGGTTATCTGTGGGTGGCATCGTCTCTCGTCGCTAAGGCTTTTTCTCGCAATCCATTGAGGGGGGAACCCCCCTGTAAAAAAAAAAAACCCACTCTGCGGGCGAGAAGATCCGGGTCACCCAAAATTGCATTTAGGATAGTTCCCGTTCCCCTTGTAACACTGCGGCTTTGCAGGTTGAGGTTAATAAATCAAAAAGGGCTCTGATCTGGTAAAAACCATGCGGTGCTTGGATAAAAAACAGTGTAAGTAATATTTAGGCGAAAACAAAACCCCCCCCCCGGAAAAAAAAACTTCTCCCTTAATTTTTTGCTTTTAAAAAAGTCATCCAATCCCTTATTGCCCATCAAAATGCCACAAAGAAAATTGATTATTACCTCAGCTGTTTCCGCGACAAACCCATGCGTGCCCATCGGGGACCCCCCCATTGCTTCCCTTTGAAGGTTTTTGCGTAACCATTTTTTTTCAAATTTTTTTGGTTTTCATCCATGCCTCTAACTCTTGGGGAATCCTGTAAACGGGTGGGGGGACGAAAGATAATTTCCCGCCTTGAACAAGCTTATCCCGGGGGC
>NW_023659891.1:0-20380 GCF_015228065.2 Penaeus monodon | reverse complement strand
GGAGAAAAAAAATATATTTCCCCCCGGGGGATTTTTTTTTTTTTATTTTTTCAAAAAAAAAAATGCTGTCAAATTTTTGACTGGGAAATTAAATGGCCCCCTGGTATTATAAAAAATCCCAAAAAAATATTTTTTTTCTACTACCTACTATTTGTTAAGTACAAAAATGCCGAAAATTTAAAAAATAATAATAAGAATTTAAAATTATAAACCAACCTTAACTAAAAGACTACAATAACCAAAAGAAAAAAAAAACCCCCTTAATCAAACCTCCTAATAACTAATCCTTCCAACAACACTAGTAATAACCAAAACTAAAGAATAACCAACAAATAAATAAAACTACTGACAATAAAACCAACAACCAACCCTAAACCTAACTAACTAACCTAACTAACAACCTAACCTAACCTAAAACCACTAAACATAACCTAAACCAACCTAACAAAATAACCAACTAACAAACCTAACCTAACTAACCTAAACTAACCTAACCTAACAAACCTAACCAAACCCTAACCAACCCCAACCTAACCTAACCAAACCTAAACAAAACCTAAACCAAAACCCTAACCTAACCAAACCCTAACCTAACCTAACAACCTAACCTAAACCCTAACTAACCTAACCCCCTAACCTAACCTAACCTAACCAAAACCTAACTAACCAACAAACCTAACCTAACCAAACCAAACCTAACCTAACCTAACCTAACCTAACCTAACCAAACCCTAACTAACCTAACCTAACCTAACCTAACCTAACCTAACCTAACCTAACCTAAAACCTAAATAAACCTAACCTAACCAACCTAACCTACCTAACCTAACCTAACCTAACCTAACCTAACCTAACACCTAACCTAAAACCTAACCTAACCAAAAACCTAACCTAACCTAACCTAACCCCCAAACCTAACCTAACCAAACCTAACCTAACCTAACCTAACTAACCTAACACCAAAAACCAAAAAACCTAACCTAAACCAAAACCTAACCAAACCTAACCTAAAACCCTAACCAAACCCTAAACCTAACCAACCTAACAACTAACTAACCTAACCAACCTAACCTAACCTAACCTAACCTAACCAACCTAACCCTAACCTAACCTAAAAAATAACCTAACCTAACCAAACCCTAACCAACCTAACCATACCCCAACCTAACCTAACCTAACCAAAACCCTAACCTAACCTAACCTAAACCTAACCTAACCTAACCTAACCAAAACCCAACCAAACCTAACCAAAACCTAACCTAACCAAAACCTAACCTAACCAAACCTAACCTAACCAAACCCTAACCAAACCCCAACCAAACCCTAACCTAACCCTAACCTAACCTAACTAACCTAACCTAACCTAACCCCTCCTAACCTAACCTAAACCTAACCTAACCTAACCAAACTAACCAAACCCCTAACCTAACCTAACCTAAACCTAACCCTAACCTAACCTAACCTAACCCTAACCTAACCTAACCTAACCTAACCTAACCAACCCTAACCTAACCTAACCAAAACCTAACCCCTAACCCTAACCTAACCTAACCTAACCTAACCTAACCTAAACCTAACCTAACCTAACCTAACCTAACCTAACCTAACCTAACCTAACCATAGTTGTTGAAAAATAATGGACCTCAATATTTTTCTGCTCATGATAAGATTCTTTGCATACTCTAACACTCTTATTCTTATGATTGGATTAATCTACAACTCTCATGGAACGCTAACATTTATTTATTTTGAAATCTCATGTCACATACGTGTATAAAGTTTGTGTTTGATACTGCTTTTATATTGCAGTGTTATATTACAACATGATATTTTCCTTGTCCCTGTTTCGGGCACAGAATGGAAAAGTGTGTATATAGAGCACAAGCAGAGGAATCAACTTCACAGAAAAATAAAACTTTCATCATATTCACTTTATTACATCCATCAAATCGAAAACTTCGTAAGTAGCCTAAAAGAAATTTTTATAAGCCCTAGTGCAAATGGGGATATTTCAAACACGAGGTAGATCATCTCTAACGACTCCCGATTCGGTTCGAGAATGGGTATCGATTAAAGCATATTATAAAACATAATAGACGATTCGCGAGACGAATTCCTGATCCGAGAGCACCTACTCTGTGGAGAGCACGGGCACTTCGAAGAATGTCTACATCATGGACAGAATTACTACACAGGCATGATGGATACCAGATCCTTGAACATTTGAAATTCCAGTTGGAAGAAGCCAAGAAAATAAAATTACTCAATAATTATTATTTTTTTTTTTTTCAGATATTCCTGGAGAAAGAAATGTCAGCAGCAAACGACAACGTTGGTGATCACTACGGTGAACGTGCACGTCCTCGGACCATGGAACATGAACAACCATTCTCCATAAAGGAGCCGAGAGAATATTTTTCTCTCTTCTTTACAGATGACCTTATCGACTACATTGTAATAAAGATGAACTCTCATACGACTAATCCTAATACTAATATAGACGCCGAAGAGTTCAAGATGTTCATAAGCGTTTTCATCTATTTGGGTATCGAGCCCATAATCGTAACTAAATCCTGGAGAAAGGCAAGAGAGAAGAGAGGAGTCCTTCAAGTGTCGGACTACATCACCAAAGACAGGTTTCTGCAGATAAAGACCGCCTTATTTTACAACGACTCCACAAATGTTGAAACGATGAATGAAATTCCATATATTTATCAAAGCATAACCGAAAATTTCAAAGTGCCAGCAACCCCTGTCAACTCTATTGGCGAGGTTATGGGAGACGAACCGAACATTAAACTTTACGGCCGTGCAAGCGACGACGGCTTCATACACGATATCCTTATATACAAGGATGAGTCTACCTTTGAAGCCCACCATACGCATCTAGATGACGAAGAAAAGAAGAACATGAAAGTCGAAGAGAAGATTGTCACACTCCTGGTTAAGACTTAGAAGGATCCAAAGAATTCGACTGTGTATGTTAACAGTCGATTCACCAGTCCGTCTCTGGTAGAACGCCTGAGGTCTAAATATGGGTGCAGATACCAAAAAGTTGCACAGGGGACAATTTACAGGAAGGCTAATAAGGTGGTTTTTCGAATAAGTGGGATAGAAAAAAACAAGGCGCTAACGAGCATCTACAAAATTTCCTCACGAGATCAGTATAACTGTATGGAAAAAATTTAAATGCATCATCGACCTTTGTATTTGTAATGCTTGGATTCTTTACAACCGTGACTGTGTATCCTTAAGAGCACACCCATTGTCTCTATTGGAGTTTCGTCAGAGTATATCCGATGCCTACATATCTACCACATATAAAAAAAAAAATTAGCCTAAAATAATATTGTGTTTTTCTACTTACCTCAGAGTGAACATTATATATTTCGTATTTGTATTTCTTGGATTCTTTACAACCGCGACTGTGTATCCTTGAATGTACACTCAATACTTCTATTTGAGCTGTGTCAGAGTATATCCAGTGCCTACATACATCCTACAGTAATAATGTGTTTTTCTACCTCAGATTGAACAATAAACACACACACACACACACACACACATATATATATATATATATATATATATATATATATATATATATATATATATATATATATATATATATATATATATATATATTCCATATGCATTATTGTTATATATAGTAAATGGTTAATGTTGCATTGTTCATAAAAATAAAAAAAATAAAAGTATTCTAGACTTCTCCTCCTTGTTGGGAATAAAAATATACAAATCGCAGTCAAAAGAGCCTTTACCGCTACCGATTTCCCACTCATTACTTACTCTATTTATCAGATAGATTTAAATATGAGGTCATTCGGGAGAAAAATGTCGTGCTTTGAATAGGCAGATTTTCCAAAAATTGCTTTCATTAGGGAACCGCCTTCTCTATTTTAAATTGTATTCGTCTACATAGTTCATGGTTATATGTTAACTCCTCAATCATCCCAACATACATATATGAAGACATTTAGAAAAACGAATTCCTTCTATTAAGTGGTGATGGTTAGTATAGTTACCAGGATGTCGTCGGACGGCGAATTCGGAAATGTCAATGATCTTGCAAACATGGGTGTGTGAGTACTCCTGTCATAGAGATGGGACATAAAATAACGGAAGGCGGTATTATCGATCAATGTTGTCTCATTAGACTTTTTTTCAGGTGTCATGATCCTTCAAGAAACACCAGCTGTAGATGACCACATTAATCCTGTTTGTCCTGGGGACGTCAAAACTCTAAACCCTCCGGGTTATCGTGAGCACGAGCGTCAAGAAATGACGGCCGCTAATGACAATGCTGATCCTGTTCTTTTTAAGGACTTCACAACTCTACCCGCTCAGGATTATCACAAGCATGAGGTTCAGGACACAGCAGTAGTAGTAGTAGTAACTAACCACGATGATCCTGTTCGTCCTAAGGACTTGATAGCTTCATTCTCTTCGGATTATCACGAGCACGAGAATCAAGAAACAGCAATAGCAGTAGTAAATGATCACGCTGATTCCGTTCGCCCCGAGAACTTCATAACTCCGCTCCCTCCGGATTATCACGAGCGCGAGAGTCAAGAAACAGCTATAGTAGTAGTAAATGACCACGCTGATCCTGTCTGTACTGAGGATCTCGTAACTCTACTTCCTCCGGATCATCATGAGCACGAGAGTCAAGAAACGGCAGTAGTAGTAAACGACCATGTTGATTCTGTTTGCCCTGAGGATTTCATAACTCCGCACCCTTCGGGTCATCACGTGCACAAGAGTCAAGAAACGGCAAGAGTAAATAACCACACTGATCATGGTCGTCCTGGGAACGAATTAACTCCCCCCCTCTAAATTATGACCACGAATATCAAGTAACACCAGAAGTAGTAAACGATCATCACAGTGATCCTGTGCTTCCTACCGACATCACAACTTTGCCGCTCCCTCCAGATTGTTACGAGCACGAGAGTCAAGAAACACCAATAGCATATGAGCCTTATGTATACTTTTCTCTATTTTTCACAGAAGATATTATCGACTACATTGTCTGCCAGGTGAATACACAACAAAATTCTATCCTTATAAATGCAGATGACTTCAAAGTGTTCGTAGGCGCTCTCATCCACATGAGCGTATATCCCCGTCCCCATATGTATAACTATTGGTCAAGACTTAAGAAATATAGAGTCAAAGAAGTGGTAGAGCACATCGACAGGCATAGTTTCGTTCGTATTAAGGTCGCCTTGCCTTTCAATGACAGTAAACCTGATAGAAGACACGACGAAATTCTCTATATTTATAAAAAGATGAACGAGGAGTTCTTAACAGTGCCAGCTACCCCTTTAAATTCTGTCTTTGAGATTCCGGACAAGCGGAACGCTCAGGGTCGTAGTAAGCTTTTCTGCCGTTCAAGTACTGACGGCTTCATACATGATGTCTTCATGAGTCTAGGTAATCGTGTATTCGAAAACCACCACACACAACTAGACGATGAAGAAAGGGACATGATGTATCAAGATAAGATTGCCACAGTTCTGATAAAGACATTAGAGAACACCGAGAATTCGACTGTGTATACTTATCGAATGAAAACCACTAACAAGCTGATACATCACCTGAGGTCTAGATACGGCTGCCGGTACATACCGATCGAGCCGGTACCCCGAAGTTCTGCATACTACCAGAAATCCCTAGATGGAATATTAAAATATAAGACCCCCCTGCATAAGGAAAACTATCGTATGGACCTGTTTGGATATGCTATCGACCTTTGCATTCATAATGCCTGGATTCTCTATAAACGAAACTATATATCCTTAGATGTACAGCCAATGTCTAACAAGGAGTTCCGTCTAAAGATATCCGAAGCCTACTTGATCAAGAAAGTGAACCTATCCTCTGTGAAGCGATCCAATCGTGGGACTAGCAAGATGAAGGTTTGTTATCCGAAACTTGAAGAGCAACATCTCCCCCAGCATGTTGCTATAGTTTTGATGTGCACACATTGTTGTCCAAGAGAGTCGCATTGGATGTGCGAGCATTGCGGTGTTACATTATGTATATCAGAAAAAAGAAACTGTTTCAGGGAATTTCCCCAAAGGGCCCTGGTTTATTCAACAAGTACATAGTTTAGTTCGTATTCAACATACAATATACACCCTCAACATGTATATAGTGTAGATTATGGAATAAAAATAAAAGTTTGAAGGATATTAGTTTTGATTTAAGACAAGAAGCCTTCTTGCTTGCTCGTTGTAATACTTTGAGAAACTGCCCATTTATTTTTCAGAGAGAGAGTTGTCATTCAGTATTAAATAATTATACACATCACACAGAAAAAAAAAATGTAGTCAAAGAATATTATTTTTCTCAGGAGATATTGGCGGTAAATAAAGAAATAAAATGTTTGAGAATATTTATATTTCTTTGGTTTTGTACATTTACTCCATAATATTTGATAAATGCTCTATATTTTTAATACAGTTTTAGATTGTTCAATACACATACTGACATGAGTCAAGTTTTAAACAAAGTACTTAACGAAACATTACTAAACTCGTTTGTGTACGTAAGAATTTGTTAATTTAAGGAGCTGATGTATAATCTTTACTTTTTAAAATATAGTGCTTTCAATTTATAGTAATGTCAAAACAAGGGAATTAATACAAACTTTTTCTTATTCCCCTATCTCCATTCTTTGACTCATTTTTTCTTGATTGAAATATTTAATATGAATGAAACCCTCTTGGAATAAGGCATTTAACTAAAGATTACAACAAAGAAGAATTTTTTGGGTTTATCAAACAATTTCAAATTTTTTTTTTTATAATTAACTAAAATGTTGATGTATATTGTATGTTTGAATCAATAACTGTACTGTAAAAACTGGGCTTGGAACCGAAAAGTTTTTTTCGATAAAATGTAACACGAATCTGAATCCAATCACTTCTTGGACAACAATGTGTCCAAAAAATATAGAACTGCTGGGGGAGTGTTTTAATTTCGAAAACAAACCTTCATCTTGTAGTCAACGTGGACGCTCACAGAGGATGACCGGATCAAAGGGTTCGGATTATCTTAGGCAAACCTGTTAACATTGTTTTTACACTAAGGATTATAGTTTCGTTTGAAAATCAGGATTTAAATGAAAAGGTGAACAACCAAAACGGCTCGTGTTCCTTTACGGGGGTCTTTTTCTTATCATCAGTTCTCGGGTAATCCAGGAATTTTGGTACGACGATGGTAGTAACCCAAAAACTAGACTCAGGGATGATCATTTTAGTGGTTTTCATTATATATCCAGTCGATCCGCTCTAAGCTTACAAAACGTGGACTTATCTTGAAATAGCCCTTCTCTTACGTTTTGGTGTGGTTTAAATCATTCCCTGACTCATAAAATATGTTGGTCGTCTTGAAACCAGGCTTATACACCGAGGCGTTGCTGTCCGAATCTCAAAGACGTTTTAAAAGGGGTGTGGCATTTAAACTATCTAATCTTTTTATATGGAATTCGTTCGTGGTCTTTATCAGGTTTACGTGGTTCATTGAAGGCAGGCAAATACGAACAAAACTAGCTGTGATGTCTTACATTTCTTGGATCTATATTTCTTAGTCTTCCGTTATCAATCGGGGGGGGGTATAACGTTCTTGGATAGACGACAACACTTGAAGTCTTTTCGATTTATAGGTGATTTGTTGTGTATTAACCGGAGACAATTTAGGTAATTCTCTGGTGAAAATAGGAAAGTTAATAATATATGCTATTGGTGTTCTTGACTCGTGCTCGTGAAATCTGAGAGGAGCGGCAAGTTTTTAGGAAGACAGGTCACGTGGTTGATGTTTACTACTTCTGGTTTATTTGAATTCATGGTATAATAGGGGGGGTTGGAGTTAACGTCCCAACAAACCAGGATCAGTTGGGGTTTATCGGCCGTTTTCTTGACTCTTGTGCACCGATGACCGAAGGGTGCGAGTTAAAAAATCCTCAGGGCAAACAGATTAAATGGTTCTACACTGGTTTTCTTGACTTGTGCTCATGAATCCGGAGGGGGGAGTATAAAGTCTAATGAACAGAACCATGTTCGTTATACTACTTTGTTTTGATTTCTGCTCATATTCAAGGAAGGAGTACCCTCAAACAATGGATGAAGTGTCATTTACTCTGCGTTTCTTGACTCCGCCGTGATACCGGAGGGGTGGATATGAAACCCTCAGGCACAGAATCAGCGTGGTTTTTACTTACAATGCGTTCTTAAACCTCATGCTTATGTTTCCCGGGGAGGGGGGATTTAAACAAGATCCCAGTAAGACGGGATCAGCGTGGTCATTTATACAATAGGTTTCTGACTCTCGGCTGGATAACCCGGAAGAAGGAAGCAGTTATTTCTGGGGGAAGAATGGTGTATTATAGCCTGCTGTTTCTTGACTCTCGTGCTCGTGATAATCCGGAGGAGTGAGTTATGAAGTCTCGGACGAACGGAATCAGCGTGGTCATTACTATTGCTATTTTTTGATTCACATTATGTAATCGGAGGGTGGAGTTAAATTCTTACGAACGAATCAGCGGGGTTTCATTTATTATTTATTGCTGTTCTTGACTTCGTGCTCGTGATAATCCGAGGATGAGCTATCAAGCTTAGGACGAAAATCACGTGGATATTACTATACTATACTGCTGTCTGAACCTCATGTTTGTGAAAATCCTGAGGGGTTAGAGTTTGAGTCTTAAAAGAACGGATCAGCATTCATTACCTCATGTTCTTGACCTCGTGTCGATAACCGGGGGTTTTAGAGTTTTGACGTCCCGGAACAAACGGATTAATGTGTGTATTGTTTGTTTCTGAAGGATCATAACCTGAAAAAAAAGTCAATAGACAAAATGAGATAATCCGTTGTTATTTATCCCCTTTATAAGGGAATCCCCCATGTTTGCAATATTGGGACATTTGATTGGTCGAGTCCTGGAAAATAAAACACAAAACATTATAGAAGTTCTTTTTTAATGTTCAAAAATTTTGGGAGGATAGGAGTTAACCAAAACAAGTATGTAGACAATTTTAAATAGAACGGCCCCAATAAAGCATTTTGAAAATCAAGCCTTTTCAAAAGCAACATTTTCCCCGAATGACCTCCTATTAAATCTATCTTAAAGATTTAATAATGTTGGGAAATGGTAGCGAAGGCTCTTTGACGCATTTGTTATATTTTTATCCCACAGAAGGAAAATTTTAGTACTTTTATTTTTTTTATTTTTGAAAATGCACATAATTTACTAATTAAGAAAATGTATGGAAATATTTTTTAAATAAATAATTTATATATAAATTTTTAATTTTTAAAAATAGTTAAATTACTTATATATATGTTTTGGGGTTTGTTTTTTATTTCAATCGAGGTAGGAAAAAAATTATATTAGGATGTTTTTGAGCACTTGGATTACTTGACAAAGCTCAAAGAATATTAGTGTTACATCAAATAACTCGCGGTTGTAAAGATCAAGAAATTAAAATGAAAATATTGTTCGTTGAGTTTGTAGAAAACAATTATTTAGGAATTTTTTTTTTTTATGGGTGTTGTAGGCACGGATTATACTCTGACGAAACCCCAATAGAGAATTGGGTGTGCCTTAAGGATAAACAGTCCGGTTGTAAAAATTTCCAAGATTACAAATACAAAGGTCGATACATAATTTTCTAAGTTAACTATGGAAAAAATTTGAATCTCTTGGGCCCCGTTTTTTCTATATTATTGATTATTAGTTCGAAATTTAGTCCGTCACTTTGATCTGCCCACCAATAGTAGACTAGGCGTCTCTAAGAGACGGATGTAAATCCTGTTAACATACCAGTCAAATTGGATTTCAATTTCCAGGACGTGTGAAATCTTCCTCGTATGTCTTCTTGTCACGATGCGTATGGTGGGCTTTCTTGACTCACCCTTGATAAAAAATTTTTAAAAGCCTCGTATTGCACCCGTAAATTTTATTTCGGTCTCTCCAACCTGCAATTTGACAGGGTTTCGGACTGAATCGTTATGCTGTAAAAAATTAAATTTTCCCCTTTTCATCTTTAACATTGTGGAAGTCGTTTAAATAGGCTTCTTTTCTGCAGAAAACCTTGGTCTTGGTGATATCCGATTAAGGACTTCTTTCTTCGTCCCTTTCTCCAGGCTTTAGAACGATTATGGGTCGTCCAAATAGATGAAAATTATGCACTGAACTTTCGGCTTTATAATTTTATTAGCTATAAGTTCATCTTTTCATTTGATGGTCTTGTAAAGAAGAGAGAAAAAATTCTTGGCTTTTATGAGAATGGTGTTCATCCTGTCCGGGCTGCACTTCATATCACAACGTTTTTCGGGACATTTCTTCCCGAAATGAAAAAAAAATAATATTGGTAATTTATTTCGGCTTCTTAAGGATTTCAAAGTAAACGGGTATCCACAGCCTGTGAGAATTCGATAAAGTAAATTTCTTCGGGCCTTCCCAAAGAGAGGTTTCTGATGGGAAATCGTGCAATCCTATTAGAATAAAGTTATCGTAATTCTCAAACCGAATCGGATCGGAGAAAAAAAAATATATTTGATAGGGCTTTAAAATTTTTCAGGATCTTACAATTTTGATTTGATGAGTTATAAGTGTTAGTTAAAGTTTGTTTTCGTAAGGTTGTTTCTGTCCTGCTGTTATAAATTTTATTCGTCCCGAAACAGGGAGGAAAATATCATGTTGTTTAGCTATAAAGATTCCAAAAAATTTAGCACGTACGGAGTAGTTTTAAATAAATAAATGTTAGGTTCATGGAGTTAGGTTATCCATTATAAGAATAAGGTGGTAGAGTATAAAAGTTGTAGAACAGAAAAATAGGGGTTTATTTTCAACAACTAGGGTTTGGGTTAGGTTGGGTTTAGGTTAGTTTAGGTTAGGTTGGGTTTTAGGTTAGGTTAGGTTAGGTTAGGTTAGGTTATTGGTTAGGTTAGGTTAGGTTAGTTAGGTTAGGTTAGGTTAGGTAGGTTTAGTAGGTTAGGTTAGGTTAGGTAGGTTAGGTTGGGTTTAGGTTAGGTTAGGTTAGGTTAGGTTAGGTTAGGTTAGTAGGTAGGTTAGGTTAGGTTAGGTTAGGTTGGGTTAGGTTAGGTTAGGTTAGGTTGGGTTGGGTTAGGTTAGGTTAGGTTAGGTTAGGTTGGGTTAGGTTAGGTTAGGTTAGGTTAGGTGGGTTAGGTTAGGTTAGGTTAGGTTAGGTTAGGTTAGGTTAGGTTAGGTTAGGTTAGGTTGGTTAGGTTAGTTGGGTTTAGGTTGGGTTTAGGTTAGGTTAGGTTAGGTTAGGTTAGGTTTAGGTTAGGTTAGGTTAGGTTAGGTTAGGTTGGGTTTAGGTTAGGTTTGGGTTTTAGGTTAGGTTAGGTTAGGTTAGGTTAGGTTAGGTTAGGTTAGGTTAGGTTAGTTAGGTTAGGGTTAGGTTAGGGTTGGTTTGGTTAGGTTAGGTTGGGTTAGGTTAGGTTAGGTTGGGTTTTGGTTAGGTTAGTTTTGGGTTTAGTTAGGTTAGGTTAGGTTAGGTTAGGTTAGGGTAGGTTAGGTTTAGGTTAGGTTAGGTTAGGTTAGGTTAGGTTAGGTTTGGTTAGGTTAGGTTGTTAGGTTAGGTTTTTGTTTAGGTTAGGTTAGGTTAGGTTAGGTTAGGTTAGGTGGGTTTAGGTTAGGTTAGGTTAGGTTAGTTTAGGTTAGGTTAGGTTAGGTTGGGTTAGGTTAGGTTAGGTTAGGTTAGGTTTGGTTTGGGTTAGGTTAGGTTAGGTTAGGTTTAGGTTAGGTTAGGTTGGGTTAGGTTGGGTTAGGTTAGGTTAGGTTAGGTTGGGTTAGGTTGGTTAGGTTAGGTTAGGTTGGGTTAGGTTAGGTTGGGTTGGGTTTAGGTTAGGGTTAGGTTTGGGTTTAGGTTAGGTTAGGTTAGGTTAGGTTTAGGTTAGGTTAGGTTAGGTTTAGGTTAGGTTAGGTTAGGTTAGGTTAGGTTAGGTTAGGTTAGGGTTAGGTTAGGTTAGGTTAGGTTAGGTTAGGTTGGGTTTTTGGTGTGTTTGTCCCTGTAACAACTGCTGTTCCTTTGTAGTTTGCTGGGCTCTTTCATTCCATAGGATTTGGTTTTATCAAAAAATAGAAGATTGTGGAAGACCTTGTTTCCTCATGGGGTCCTTATTCACCCGTCTTCTCTTTATTTTTAGTGTGGCTATATGCCTCTTGTGAACATATTTATGCTAAGTTGTACAACCAAATACATATATACACATACATAACATATACATATATGTGCTTTACACATACGCATGACTATACATATACCTACGTACACCCAGCATTTTACATATATATATACCCCATTATCCACATTTACACATATATAAATATATATATTTTTCTCCATTTTCTGAAGAAAAAAATATTATATGTGGATATACCCATAGGACCTAATTCTATATTACTCATCCTTTTCCTGAGGTGGAATTTAACAGAGGAAATGGGTATAAATTACCTTTTTTCTTTAAATTTTTTTATCTATCTCATAAGTCTTTTATATTTCTAAGATCTGATCTTTTTCGGGTGCTGTATCCTGAAGATCCAAGGCACATATTTCCTGCCATTTTTGTTATGTAAATATATATTTTTTATTCTCATTTTTAAAGAAACAAAATATTATATGTGGAATCCACTCTTTCAATAAACTCTCTATTTCTTTGAAATCTACTGTAATTTTTACCACTCCCAAGAAAGGTATATATTCCCTTTAAAAGCAATATTATGTGTTGTATAAAAAGACCATGAAGGTGATAGAACCTTAACACATCCTTTTCCTGGGGTGGGAGCTTAAAAAAGGAAAAGATATATATTTTTCCCTTGTTTAGTTAAAATAATATTTCTTAATTTCTTTATCTATGCTCATAAAACTTTATATTTCTAAGATCTGAGCCTTTATCGGGTGCTGCATCATGAAGATCAAAGGCACAATATTTTCCTGCCATTGAACTATTGTGTCTACTGTAATTTTCTTACACATCCCAAGAAAGGTATAAAATCTCTTAAAAAACAAGTTTATGTGTTGTATCAGAAGACCAAGAAAGTGAAAGGGAAAGGTTCATGTAAGATATATACACTCATTTACATATATATGCTTATACCTACATACAACTTTACGCACATATACATATGTGCACACATATACATACATATACATACACCCACATACATATA
This sequence comes from Penaeus monodon, assembly GCF_015228065.2. Classification (NCBI taxonomy): domain Eukaryota; kingdom Metazoa; phylum Arthropoda; class Malacostraca; order Decapoda; family Penaeidae; genus Penaeus; species Penaeus monodon. The sequence continues at coordinate 7,155 of NW_023659891.1, read as the reverse complement.
CATACAACTATATATACATATACACATACATATACATATGCATACCCATACACATGCACACATACATATACATATATATATATATAACCTAAAGCCCAACATTGCATAAGCATCAATATAACATACCATGTAATACACAATAAAATGTATTCTACCATATAACACAAAGCACCACACAATAAAACGCAGTGCATTTAAAGCATAAACATAATAATTCCATTGTTTAATTTTTGTATGTATCTTTACATGTTCCTTTATATTTCAAAAAACCCTCATATTTTCAAGATTGTTTCTAAGGAAAGGAAGGTACATATTTCCCATGTTTAGCTACAAAAATATTTCTTAATTTCTTTATATATGCTCATAGGATTTTTACCTCTCCAAAAACTGAGCCTTCATCGGGTGTTGTATCATGAAAAACAGGCACACATTTCTTGCCATTCTGCTCTTGTATCATCATATTTTTCTTTGTATATTCTGCAATTCTCTTACAATTTTTAGGAAAGGTAAATATTCTCTTCAAAAATGAAAAATCCTCTTTAAAATGAAAAAGAAAATATGTGTTGTATCACACAACCAAGGGAAAGTTCCTTGTAAAGAAAATACACGCATACTCACATATACATGATCCTATATATCTATACATACATGCACATACTTATACATATATACATATATATATAACACCCATAATTTCATACACATACATACACATACCAACTTAAACCTCAACATAATACATCACAGAAATATCTTATATCATACTGCAACATACAAAGCAACTTGTCATACAATATATCAATACATATCAAGCCATGTACCATAAGTATTCCCCAATATAAACCATTAATATACAGTGCACAAGGTATAATATAGCATAAAAATAGTATATTCATCTTTAAATTCTTTAATATTTTATAATATACCATGCAATAAACTATATGTTATACTATATAAACACCCTACAATATACTATTTTAATATTATGGATATAACTCCATATAATACATTACACCATAGACCATTACAACATGATGAAGCTTCTGAAAATATCTTTCCTTTCTTTTCACTATTGGGTACCATTAATATCCAATTATGTACTAGAAAAAACCATATTGTTATTATTAATATTATTATTTTTATAGGTTATGTTAACTTAGCTCTTTTCATTGAGGAAGAGGAGGAAGTCCGGTGGTGTGCGAGGGGAGGTGGGGGTTGCGGCCCGCCTTTCCTCGTTCCTCCGTGAGGCTAGGTGTCTCTCGGGGTCCTCGGATTCATCTTTGGCTGTGGGTATACAAAACTGGCAGGTCCCTATCTTTTCCATTGTGTGCTGCTCTCTCCATGAGTGAAGGGGAGGGGAACTCTGCTCTCATCAGTACCCCAGCCATTGTACATTTCCACTCCTCTATACATTTCTTCATCTTTCAGGAACCTTTGTATTTCAGAGATTGTTTTAATTGGGTGTTGTAAGGTGTATATTTCTCTTATTTTGTTATAAGATTATTTCTTTAAATTTCTTTAATTTTTTTTAATTATCTCAAGATTTGTGCCTTTATCGGGTGCTGTATCATAAGAATTAAAAAATATTTTATTTATTGTTATTTGACTGTTTATATCCCCATAAAATCATTCCTTATTACTTTATATATATTGTAATTCTTGTAAAATTTCAAAGATCTGTGCTTTATCTGGTGCTGTATCTTATAAAAAAGAAAGGATACATTCCCTTTAAATACATTATTATGGGGTTTGTATCACAAAACCTTGAAAGTGAAAGGGAAAGGTCCATGTAAAATACATATGCATGTACCTATATACACAATACATATGCAACATGACACAAAAAAATTTCATCGCATAATTTTTCAATCACATAACCCTACAACATATTATATATACCCCAAATTTCTTACTATTTAACACCTCAGCATATACAACCTTATATATAACATATTATACACTACTAAGGATTATACAATAACTTAAAACCCCCCCCACAATATGTGATACAATATACGATGCATATATAACATAATATATATAGAATCTTCCATAGCTGGGTAACATTGATATAAAATTATGTAATGTGGTATCTTTGGGTATAAAATTATTACTAGAAAGGGCTGTTCTCTCCATGAGCAAAAGGGGAGGGAAACTTGCTCTTATTAGTTTTCAGCTATTGTCTTATCTTTTTTCCAGGCATCATGGGTGGAGGGCCGTTCAGGCTCGCTTCCCAAGGTGTTTTTCCCTGGCCCTCTCCTGTGTCCATTCCCATATTTTATTGATGGACTTGCGGAGTGGCCCTGCAATATTCTGAGAATAGAGCATTGGAAATATTAATCTGTTTAATTTTCCTTTTCTTTTTAACTCCAAGAGTGTCTCTCGGTATTTTATCAAGGGCTATTTTTGTAATTCAAGGATCTTCTCATTATATCCTTTTTGCTCTGAAAAAACTGAACATTTCATTTAAGCTATTCCAGGTGTTTAGGGTCGCTTACTATCCTTTTTACCCCGATTCCCTGTGAGAAAGGGAGGCTTTTCTTCAGGTTGGGGTGATGGCTCGACTGAAAATGGAGGTATTGATGAGTATTCGAAGGTTTGTGGTACACTGTTGTCTGTAGGAAAACCTTCCTTATCTACATATACCGTCGTATCTAAAAAGGGTAATCTATTTTTATCAAATTCTACAGTAAATTTAGATCTGGGTTTGGGAAAATGGTTGAGTTCTCTGTAGTATTTTTGAAGGGCTTCCTCTGTGCCCCGAAAAACTCCAAAGATTTTCATCAATATATCTGTAAAAAAAAATTTGGGTTTTTTTTCTATTTCCTTCCTTTTTGTTCAATATCACATGGACAAAAATCTCAGCCACTGCCACTGATACTGAGGCTCCCATTGCTGTGCCCCTTTATTTGCTGGTTAAAATTTGTTGTCGAACCTCAGTAAAGTCCTGATAGAATATGCTCAATTCCCTCCTGGATTAGGTAAGGAGGGGGGGCAGTTATATTATATAAGTCTTTTAACCTGCCCTGGGACATATCCGAAAATTCTTTCATAAAAATTTGTACTACCCAAGCTGCCTCTTCCTGTGGAATGGAAGGATATAAAGACACAAGTCAAAGGAAAAGAGGTAGATTTCCCTTCTAGTCGGGGGGCCTCCCTCAGCTTCCTCAGAAAATGGGTTGTGTCTTGCAGTCTCTCTGGGAGTAACTCTAGTAAGGGTGAAAGGGAAAAGGTTTTTAATAATCTGTCCACTGGTCTTGTGGGTGCACAGCAGCCACTGAGGGGCTGGCCTGCCTGGCCATGTTCCTGTCTCCTCATCCAGTTTTTTGTGTGTTTTGGGGAGGATGTACCAGTGGGGGGTGCTTGCTTTATGGGCTAACAAGGCGTCCCTTGTGCTGCTGAGAACTAGATCTTTTTCCTGTTGGTGAGTCTAGGCAGTAAACTGCTCACCAAACCTTTACCTTCTTCTTGTACTCTCTGCAGCTCCTCCCGGGATTAAGTAAGGGTTTATACGTGTTTTCATCTCTCAAAATGTGCTTGACCCATAGCTCATAACTTTCTATTTTGAGTACTACCAAAGCCCCATCTTTATCTGCTTTTTTAATTACAATATTTGGGTTCCTTTTTAATTTTTCTAGGGCTGAGATTTCCTTCTTTTAAGTTGGGTCTCGTTTTCTTTTGCAAGCCTCTAAAATTTGGGTCTCTTCCTCTTTTATTCTTTCTCTTAGTCCTGGGATTTTTTGGGGGGGATTTTTATTCGTCTTAGCCTCGGAGTTGGGGGGGGTGACCACTCTAAGCTTTTTTTATGTGGGGTTTATACTTGGAGTGAGGGAGTCAGAAATCTGGAGTTTTTTTCTTTTTCTAGAGCTTCCAGGAAGAGCTTAAAATTCAAGGTAAGGGGCGGGAGGAGGGGGGGCCCGGGAAAAGGATCTGCCCTTACTAAGGATGATCTCTGTGGGGGGGTGAGGGGTACCTCAGAAATACCAGATCCAAACCTGCCTCCCATTTTCTTCTCTTTGCCACTGTCTTTCTCCTCTTCCCCCTTGGTCCCATGGGGTGTTTCCTCTTTTGTTTCTACCCGATCCCTGTGGTGAGTTTTTCTCCATTGGGACTTCCGAAACCCTGTTTCCTGACCCTTTATATACCTTTTCCCTCTGTCCTGTGTGTTCCCTTTTGGGGGCCTACCCTTCTCCTGTATGTGTCCCTTGCCTATATAAATCCCGTGATATCCTCTGATCCCACTTTTTCTCCGTAACTCTCTCCTTTTCCCATATGCTCCTCTGTTCCATATGTCTCCCATCTCTGTTTCCTTTCTGTTCCTCTGTGCCAGGCCTGGTTCCCCTGGGGGCCTCGTGGAGGATGGTGAGGGGGAGGTGGGCTGGAGCATGGGTATTTTGGGGTTGAGGAGGGCGAGGTGGGGAGGAGGGGGGTGGGGTTTTGAGGGGGCAGGGGGGGACGGGGGGGAGGGAGGTGGGCCGGGAAAGGGGGTGAGGGGTAGGACTGGCGAGGGTGTGGGGGGCGAGGGTGTGGGGGGCGAGGGTGTGGGGGGCGGGGGTGTGGGGGGCGAAAAGGCGGGCGGGGGGGTGGGGGATGAACCGGGCAAGGGGGCAGGGGGTGTGGGGGGCGGGGGGGAGGGTGATGTGATGAGAGAAAACCCGAAATTTCCGATCTTATTGTTCCATTTCCCTGTTTTTTCTTTTGGGGTCTCTTTTCCTTCATTTTGTTTAAGTTATTACCTTTCTCTCTCCTAGCATGGTCCCTGAAAGCCTGCCACGTATGTGGATCATTTGTCTTGGCCTTATCTACTCTTTTTTCCTGCTCATTAAGAGGGGAGGGGGAGGGGGACGGGTTTGTCTTTTCAATTACCAGGTTCTCTATTTGGTGGACTATCTTTACTACTCTGTCTAAGAGGGCATGACATGCGCCAATCCTGTCCTCTTGAGCTGGGGTGGGGGCTGTATCGAGGGAGGCATTGGTTAAGGAAGTATTTGTGGGTAAAGGGAGGTCCATATCAAGGGGGTCATTTTCCTCGTTTATGGGGGCTCTTTGTGCTAGATCCAGGGAAAATGAGGAGGTTAGGGGGTTGTGCTGGGGTGGATCCTGTTTTTGATGGATCACTAAGGGGGTTCCTTCTGTTCTATATTCTCCTTCAGGTTGTGGTTGAGATAAACCCTGAGGGAGACTACATTCTTGAGGAGGGGATGGGGGGCTGTTCTCACTAGGGGGAGGAGGGAAGGGAGGAAACCTTATCTGGTTTGGGGGGTTGTTTATCTCTTGGTCTTTCTCTGGTTCCAGACATAAGGTCATAAATCTTTTTCTTCCTTTGATAAGTTCGTTCCTCCTCTTATATATTGCAACAAGGGGCTTCCCTATCCATAATGTAAAATACCTCATCTGGGGGAGTTCTTTTTTTCAGATTTTTCAAACCTTTCTTATAGGCTTTGTTGCAAATTCTCCTATATGTGTCTGGGAATCTATCTCTCACTTCTAGTGTTTAGGTTTATGATCTCTGCCCGCGTTTGAATCGCTTCGGCTCTCAGATTTGCTGCTAAAAGGGCCCCTGCCATTGTCTTGCAGCTTCTGACCAGATCAGCTCACCTAATTCTACTAACCATCTGGGGGAAGGGTGTCCGTGGGGCTAGGAATATCAGTGATTGTTACTTTACAAACCCCTGTGGTCCTATTAGCTTCACTCTTGTCACATAGAAGGAGGTATTCTCTGCATGTAGCCTCCTTCCTGAATAAATTGGTAAGAATGTGGAATTCTGTTAAACCTGACCCTCTGTCTAACGAAAATGGCTCTGTACTCACAAACTCATCTTCATAAGGGTCCTCTGGGTGACCTACTTTTTCTGTTTCTTCTGAGAGCATCTGTATCAGAGGAGAAGCCTCTATCGCTTTGCTACCTTTTACCCATGCATCTGGGTGGTTCCAACCTCCTGGCAGGGACTGTATTATGGCTTTCTTTCTATTTTCTATGACTCCTATTTCTCTCTGATCTACTGCCTCTCTTTCTTTGTCTGTAGGTCCCATTCTCAAATCTGTCAATGATCTATTTATCTCTGGGGGGGACGCTATTCCCTCTCTGCTGTAACCTTCCCTGTTTCCTTCCATTATTTCTTCTCTCATCTGATTCCTTGTTAAAACCATTTCTTAACACTACCCAAGGAAAAACCTATGTTTTGTCACTGGATCTCATAAGGAAACTCTTGGAATGGAAACTTCAAAGTTTCCCCTGCTACTCAAAGCAAATATACAACTACTTAAAATATATATATATATATATGTACTTATCTGCCTATATATCTATATCTATTTTTGTTTTTGTATCTCCTTCCGTCTGGGGGGATTCTATTTGTAACTATAACCCTCAAACTCTCGTGTGTGGAAGAACCAAAAAAAAGGAAATCAAATAGATATCTATTGTTGAACACACATTCAAAGGAAGCAAATCAAATCTTAAAATCTACTGTGCATTTATACATACACACTCTTTCTCACAGCTATATATGAAAAGGGCTAAATTTACATGTACCACTTTTTGCCTTAAACAAGGGGAGCAAAAAACCGGGGAAACAGCAGAAAAAATCTTTTGTGCGTGAACCTTGTATATCTCAGGGGGGGGGGGGTGCTTAAGCAAGGATTCACTCTGCCAATTGGGTAATTTTCTATGGAAAATCTTCTATTCTAACTCTTTATCCTTATGGGTTTTATAAATGTTTTCTTGGCAAGGAAAAAACTTTGACTATCTGTCCCTTATATCTATCTCTATTATACAAACATCCAAAACGTTTCCTGGGTGTTGGGGGTAAAGTGCAGTTGGGATATTTTGATAAAATATCACAACCCGAGAAAAACAATTATCTTAAAATATCCTCCTAGGAACCTTTAAAACCCTTTTTGTGTGCAGAAAAAACAACAGATACACCTGCAGACTTTATGTAAAAAGGCACTAAACCACCATATTTAGTTATATTTGTTAAATAGTGGAACAACTTATCTGTTTGTTGACTTGCGGGTTCTGTAGGTTTCTATCACAAGAAAAGGGGGTGGGTTGTTTTCTTTTCAAGCTTTTCCAATGGCTATTGCACAGTCAGCTAATAGAATGCAACTAATAAACCACACAACACTAAAAAGGAAAACAATTCTTACAGG
>NW_023659890.1:12500-20381 GCF_015228065.2 Penaeus monodon | reverse complement strand
TTTTTTTTTTAAGGGTGAATCCCTCTTTTCTTCTCTCCCCAGAACACCCTCCCGCGGAGGTAAAGTCTGCCACGTCTGAGCACGCGCCCGAAGATGGGGTCCAGTCACCAGAAGGTGTGCACAGAGTATCCTAATGCCGAAAATTCGTATAGGAAAGAGTAGGCTAGGAGGGCACGAAGCTACATGCAAGCACATAGCATCGTGGCATCAAACAATGGGGGGCGCGTCACCGTCCGGTAACGCGGAAGAGCCGAGGCCGAAATTGCATGGGACCGGGCGCGGTACATCTCTTTAATACGCCCATGCAAAAGCCACACGACCGAGAGGTCATGGTGACCCTCTTGGCGTTGCTCGGCTCCACCCTTGCCGGAACCGATCCTCCCTTCTCTCTGAATCGTCCAAGTAAGGACCGATTCACCGCAGGGAGAGAGGGGAGGAGAGGAGAGGAGAGGTCCTTCTTCTTCAGCTGCTCGATGTCCACTGGCTGGTCGCGGGTTGGGTTGGGAGGGCCGCGCTGGTCACTCGCGGTCGGTGTTGGTACCACAGGGGGTAGAGGAGGAGAGGAAAGGGCAAGGAGGGCCGTGCACCCCAGTGCCAGGCAGTCACACCTGTCATCCCAACCTGAAGCATGATGGGACAAAGATTGGTGCATCTGCAGCACTCTCTCCTACTGCAGCACTGCGAGGACATGCCTTGTTGTACACCACATGCTGCACAGTGTGCCTTGCCCTTCACGGCCGCACGTGGCTGGCGGGCATGTATTTTCCAAAGAAGTGGTATGTACTGGGAGGTGGTTGCTCTCCTTTCCATATTATGCGGATGCGGTTTAGTGGTTTTCCATCCTTGTGCATCTTATGTTTGTCATTTCTTGAAAATTTCTTGGGACTTTTCATCATCATTATCATCTTTATTAGCAACGTTTACATTATATTTTCATTTTCATTTTCATTTTCATTTCATCATTACTACTACTACTACTACTTCTATTATGCTGCTGCTGCTGCTGCTGCTACCATTTCTACTACTTCTATTATTATTATCATTGTATTGTTATTATTACCATAATTTTATTGTTATCACCGACATTGGTGCAGTAGTTCTGGTTATTATTAGCATTAAAATATTTTTTCCTGTCTTTATTTCAGTATTATCATTGTTCTCGATGTAATTATCATTATCGTTAATATTTTTTTTGTATATAACATAGTTATTATAATTATTGTGATATATATATAATATCATTATCATCATCATTTTTTTCTCTGTCATTATTATCAGTTTCATCATTATTCTCAAAGTAATGATCATTATCGCTAATATAACCATCGTTATGGTTATCACAAGGCAATTATTCTTATTCTTCTTGTTATTATCATAATTCTGATTAGAATAATTTTCTGTCAATATTACCGTTATTGTCAACTTTATTGCCAATATATATCAATATACTGTCATTATTATCATTATTATTTTTTATTATTATTGTCATTATTACTATTATTATTGTTATTTTATTATTATATTTATTATTATTGTCATTATTATATTTATTATTATCATTATCTTTGTTACTATTATAATGAGTTTTTTTTATTATTATCACTAGTATCATTTACATTATTTCCAGCATTTATTATTATTATCATTATTATTATCATTATTATTATTATTATTATTTTATTATTGCTGTTGTTATTATTATTATTAATATAATTTCATTATTATATTACCATTACTATCATTATTATTTTTTCGGTTATTATCACAATTATTATTATTATTATTATTATTATTATCATTATTATTATCATTTATCATTATCATCATCATCATCATTAGTATCAAATACATTATTTTCATCATTATTGTTATGATTTTTACTATAATAATAGTAATAATAATAATGATAATAATAATAATAATAATTATTATTATTATTATTATTATCATTGTTATTATATTACTATTACTATTATTATTGTTATCATTATTATTATTATTATTGTTACGCTGACCGCCTCGTCTCTCAGCCACCAACACAAGGCAGGCTAGGCAGACGGCGTGTTATCCACAGGGTCGTGAACACTGAACAGCTCCAAGAACACCACGAGAGGAAAGGCCAAGTGGGGAGGCAGGGCACGAAATAAACACAAAATGACAGTCTTTCCTTTATTTACACAAGTTATTTACCCGTGCACTTTTCTATAGGCAAACAGGGGGAAACCAGCATATCACACTGCACGATACAGCTTATAGCAGGGCAACACAAAATTTATCAGGTCACAAGAGCACACACGAGGTCTTCACAGGAGCAGCACCCAACTCCGTCTCCCGGCTTGTCCCTCCGCTCCTCCGCTCACAGCCAGTTGCGTCATGTTTGCCCAGGTCCCTTCATGTTAAAACACATGTTTCGCACAGAGACAAAGACCCACTGGCGTAGCACTATCCCCCCCTATCAAGCAGACGACCCGTCTGCTCTGTCATATCTAAACCTGAAACAAACTACAGAAAATTTCCGTAAAATTAGTCCTCAGAAACACAAAAATCTTTCATCCAGCGCGGCTTTCTTCGCTCTCGCTGGGGTCTCTCTGGAGGAGGTGTGGGCGGCGGTAGATTGGCAGTGGCACCCAGAGGGGTATCTCCTGTCCCAAGACCTGGCTCATGGTCACCATTGACGTCTGCTGCATCGCCCTCACCGTCCAAATGCTCGTCCTCATCTCGGTCAGCGTCTGCCACGTCCTCATCGCCGCTACTGGGGCTAACTTCATCTTCTTTTTCACCATGGCCCAGGAGTAGCTTCCTGGCCCATGGTAACGCCACAGCCGGTCCACGTGGACAACAGACGGTCGTTTTCGCCCTCTGCGAATTCGATAGGTGACATCAGAGAGGGCCGCTACCACCGTGTATGGCCCCTCCTAGGGGCTCTGTAGCTTCGGCGAGAGCCCTCGCTTCCGACGCGGGTTATGCAGCCACACTCTGTCACCTATGTTGTACCTCACTTCCCTCATGCGCCGGTCATAGGTCTCCTTCATGGCATGGCCGGCTACCTTGAGCTTGCCACGCACTTGTCGGTGCACCTCCGCCAGGTTCTCCTGCAGTGCCACTGCATAGCTGGATGTGACAGTTGGCAAGTTCACGTCAGGTGGCCGCCCTGTGGCCAAATCCACTGGTAGCCTGAGCTCATGGCCAAACATGAGTCGGGCAGGTGTGAAGCCTGTTACCTCATGCACAGCAGACCGGTAGGCCATGAGCATTGCGGGCAGCTTGACGTCCCAGTCTTCCTGACTTTCCCTGCAATATTTCGCTAAACTGTTGAGCAAGGGTATGGTTAAACCGCTCCACCATACCATCGGACTGTGGATGGAAGGGTGTCGTCCGTGTCTTGCGCACCCCTAACAGCTCGCAACACTCACGGAACACTTGTGACTCAAACTCACAGCCTTGGTCAGAGTGCAGTTCAAAAGGCACACCAAAACGGGTAATGAATTCATTCACTAACACGCCAGCCACGGTCTCGGCCTCGTGGTTGGGTAGTGCATATGCCTCAGGCCACTTTGAGAAATAGTCCATTACCACACAGATGTATCAGTTTCCTTGTGGCGTGAGAGGCAGCGGACCAGCAATGTCTATTGCCACCCTTTCCATGGGTGCTCCCACACAGTACACCTGTAACGGGGCACGGTTCTTTCTAGCGGGGCCCTTCTTTGCACTGCACACATCACATGCTCTACACCACTCAGACACGTCACTTCTCATGCCCACCCAGTAGAAGCGTTGACGGAGACGGCTCAGGGTCTTTTTCTCGCCCAAGTGGCCACTGGTAACACCAGCATGTAATTCCCTCAGCAACTCAGCACGCATGGCTCTGGGTACTACAACTACCCACGTGTCACTGTCCACTTCACTCAACTGCACCCAGCACTTCACTAACAAACCGCTTTGATCCACTCGTAATGTTTCCCACTGGTCCACCAGACACTTTGTGGTGGGGCTCTCCGCAGCCACGGCCTCCCAACTGAGGCGTCCACTGAGAGCCTCAAGCCACCGGACAATGGGAGCAAGGTCAGAGTCCTCACGTTGTGACTTACGCCACTCATCATCCCCTTTAGTGGCACATTCCAGCACCTGCAGACGGAGGCACACAGGATCAGAGTCCTTCTGGACACAGTGTGAGAAAACTAGCCTCACACGGGCGTCGACTCAGGCTGTCAGCGTTGCAATGGACACGACCCGGGCGGTGCACGATGTGGTAGTTGTACTGTTCAAGGCGCCCTAACCACCTTGCCAGCTGACCCTCTGCTACCTACAGCGACTTCAACCACTGTAGGGCAGCATGGTCAGTCCGGATGGTGAACTCGGCACCGTAGAGGTATGGGTGAAAGTGCTCGAGACTCTTCACCACCGCCAGCAACTCTTTCCTTGTCACACAATAGTTGCGTTCAGGCCTGCTGAACTTGGCACTGTAGTAGGCCACGACACACTCCTTCCTGTCCTTTATCTGTGACAAAACTGCCCCGATGCCTTCCGCACTAGCGTCAGTGTCCAACAGGTATGGGAGCTTCGGGTTCGGATAGGGCAAGACCGGTGCTTCTATCAGGGCCTTCTTCAGGTTGTCAAATGCAAACTGACACGCCTTGTCCCACTGGAAGCACTCCCCTTTTCGTGTAAGTCGGTGGAGAGGAGCCGCTACACTGGCGAAGTCCTGTACAAAGCGGCGGTAGTATGTGCACAGGCCCAGGTAGCTCCTGACTTCTGCCACATTGGTGGGAACTGGCCACTTCTCCACCACCGCCACCTTCTGTGGGTCGGTGCGCACACCGTCTTGACTGACTACGTGCCCCAGAAATGGCACCTCATGCTGGAACATCGAGCATTTCTTGGGGCTGAGTTTGAGGTTGGCCTTCCTCAACCGCTGTAGTACTTCCTCTAGCCGCTCCAGCTCCTCCTCGAAGGTGCTCCCGAAGACGATGACGTCATCAATGTAGACAAGTGCCGTCTTCCACTGCAGGCCATCCAATACCCTCTCCATCAGACGCTCGGAACAACCAGGGGCATTGCAGAGACCAAAGGGCATGACGTTGAATTGCCACAGGCCTTGCCGAAGGAAAAGGCAGTCTTTGGCTTGTCCTCTTCCGCCATCTCCACCTGGTGATAACCCGACTTCAGGTCGAGTGTGGAGAACCACCTGGCCCCCACCAATGCATCGAGTGTGTCATCAATTCTCGGCAATGGGTATGAGTCCTTGATAGTCATGTCATTCAGCGCCCGGTAGTCCACACAGAAGCGTTGTGTGCCGTCCTTTTCTTCACCAGGACTACCGCTGATGACCATGGACTGTCTGACCGTTCAATCACCCCCTGTGCCGCCAGCTTACTGACAGTGCGCTGCATCTCTTCTCGTCTGGTTGGTGCAATACGTCGGGGGGGGGGGGGCTCTTGATGGGCAAACTACTTCCAGTGTTAATGTGGTGCTTCACCAATCCTGTGCGGCCCAGGTCCAAGTCACCCCTGCTAAACACATCTGCATACTGAGACATGGTGTGACGCATCTTCTCTGTCTGTGCTTCCGTCAGGTTAGCGGTGCTCAAGTGTGCCAAGTCCTCGAGGAAGTCAGGCAACGGCCCCACACCAACCAACTCCTCGCTCCCCGACGACTCTTCTGGACGCTCCACTTCCTCACAAGTGCCCAGCTTTGCACCAGCTGGCACCTTCTGGGCCTTATCGGAGAAGTTGGCTACCAACACTGTAACTAACCCCTCCCCTGGTCCAACAAGGCTCCGCCCAACCACTACGCCATCAGCCAGCTGCAAGTTTTGGTTGGGCTCCACGAGGCCCTCTACTCCACGCATCACTCTTGACAGTCGACACCGAATTCTAGACTCTGTCCTGGGGGCAAGGTGCAGTCGCTCAGCTGTAACTACCTCTGCACAGCCAACCTCTGGAAGCAAGGGCACCTCTTCACCGTGCACCCTCACCAGCTTCCGTCCAAGGTCGACACACGCCTTACTCTGCATCAGGTAGTCAAGGCCCAGCAAACAGTGCTCGTCCAGATCGGCCACATACACCGGCAGCCGCTGCACCGTGCTGCCCACGCCAATACGAGCCTCCACTGGCCCCTTGAGCTGCACACAATGCCCCGTGACATCACACAGTCTCTGTGGTGCGTCTGGAAGCCGTATAGTGGCCAACATATCAGGCCGCACTAGGGTCTTCTCAGCCCCAGTGTCCACTGTCAGGCTTCCCATCTATTGAGCCCTCCACCTGCATCGTGCTGGTTCGACGGCAACTTACCCAAGTCGGGGCCCGGGAACTGAGGATGGCTGGGTTTCGGCCCCCTTCTCCAGAGTTTTCCGCCTGTACCACTTCCTTAGCCTTAGGACATGCACTCGGATGGTGACCATACCTGCCACAGTCCTTGCAGTACTGCTGGAAGGCATCAGAATCCGTCCGGTTGAGAGGACGTGTTCTCCGCTCCCTCTGACACTGACTACGTCTGTGCCCTACCTCTCCGCAGCCCCAACACAAGCCTTGGAAAGTGCTCGGACTCACCTTCCTCAATGCTACCTTCTCCACTTTAGCCTTCTGGCCCCGCAGGTCATGGCGGGGCTGAGCAGCTGGCCCTAGGCCACTCGTTGCCTTCAGGGAAAAGGGTCGAACTCCAAGGCCCTCGCCAGCGCTACCTGCAAGTCCTCAGGGTGTGCCTGCTTGACGTAGATTTGCAGCTGCTGGTCCTGCAAAGCATCAACAAAGAAATCGCGAGCCAGGACCACAATCATCTCTTCCGCAGCCGCAGGGTACGACCTCCTTACCAGCGCCTCCACATCCTGCGCCAGCTGGGACAGTGTCTCGCCACGCTCACGAGTCCACTTCTTCAAGCGCGCCCGATATACCTCGGCCTGGTGGTGGTGCCTGAAACGGCGTTTCAAAGCCTCTGCCACGCTGGTGTAAGAGGCCTGTTGGGATGGCGGCAGATGCCCCAGCACTTCCACCGCGGGGCCCCTTAGCGCTGTTACCAGCTGCAGGGCCTTCTCTTCCTGGCTCCAGCCCTGGGCAGATGCCAGCATTTCAAATTGGGCGACATATGCCTGCCTCCCAGGCCACCTTCCCGTCGTACTCAGCTGGCCTACGTCTCACAGAATGTCTGGAGGCCGAGAGGCTGCAGGGTGGAGAAAAACGTGCCGTGAACAACACGCCCGGGGGGGGGGAAGGGGGTGAGGGAGGCAACGAGGCGGGTTGACGGGTCGAGTTTGCCGCCACCTATACCCAAGGGAGCGGTTCCGATGGGTCCCCAGCCTTCTGCAGCGACCACTGGCTCCGACACGATGCTGTGAGGCCCGGGGGTTTCCTGCCACGGACCCCAGGCAGACCCCAGTAAATCTGACACTCTGGCATCTGTTGCCAGAACCTCGTCTGCCTTCTTTGCTTGCAACGTTACTACCTCGTGACGCTGCCTTTTCGCCTTTACTTCCTCCCTCAGGCCCTGAACCTCGCCCTTCAGAGTCTGCACCTCCTCCATCAGTTCACTCTTCACGCTGTTGCAGGCCTTGTCGGTGTACTGCTGAGTTTCCATCTTCACAGATGCAAGATTGCTCTGTAGCACCTCAACAAGTTGGCAGAACTGTTCCTCTGCCTTCCTTGCCTGCATCTCGACGAGATGATGCGCCTGCTCGTGTGCCCTCTGTGCCTGCTCTTCTGCCCTTTGCGCCATTTCCAGTGATCAGGTCCATCTGGCTCGGCTTCACCTCACTCGTGCCTGCCTCAGTCATATCCTTCTTTCCTGCCTCAGTCATCGCCTCTTTGGACGACATGATAAATCGGCGCGTCTCACTGATCAAATATCACAAATCCCACTCCTGACACCATTTGTTACGCCGACCGCCTC
>NW_023659890.1:0-7500 GCF_015228065.2 Penaeus monodon | reverse complement strand
GAAGGGCGAGGTTCAGGGCCTGAGGGAGGAAGTGAAGGCGAAAAGGCAGCGTCACGAGGTAGTAACGTTGCAAGCAAAGAAGGCAGACGAGGTTCTGGCAACAGATGCCAGAGTGTCAGATTTACTGGGGTCTGCCTGGGGTCCGTGGCAGGAAACCCCCGGGCCTCACAGCATCGTGTCGGAGCCAGTGGTCGCTGCAGAAGGCTGGGGACCCATCGGAACCGCTCCCTTGTGTATAGGTGGCGGCAAACTCGGACCCGGTCAACCCGCCTCGTTGCCTCCCTCACCCCCTTCCTCCCCCCCGGGCGTGTTGTTCACGGCACGTGTTCTCCACCCTGCAGCCTCTCGGCCTCCAGACATTCTGTGAGACGTAGGCCAGCTGAGTACGACGGGAAGGTGGCCTGGGAGGCAGGCATATGTCGCCCAATTTGAAATGCTGGCATCTGCCCAGGGCTGGAGCCAGGAAGAGAAGGCCCTGCAGCTGGTAACAGCGCTAAGGGGCCCCGCGGTGGAAGTGCTGGGGCATCTGCCGCCATCCCAACAGGCCTCTTACACCAGCGTGGCAGAGGCTTTGAAACGCCGTTTCAGGCACCACCACCAGGCCGAGGTATATCGGGCGCGCTTGAAGAAGTGGACTCGTGAGCGTGGCAAGACACTGTCCCAGCTGGCGCAGGATGTGGAGGCGCTGGTAAGGAGGTCGTACCCTGCGGCTGCGGAAGAGATGATTGTGGTCCTGGCTCGCGATTTCTTTGTTGATGCTTTGCAGGACCAGCAGCTGCAAATCTACGTCAAGCAGGCACACCCTGAGGACTTGCAGGTAGCGCTGGCGAGGGCCTTGGAGTTCGAGGCCTTCCTGAAGGCAACGAGTGGCCTAGGGCCAGCTGCTCAGCCCCGCCATGACCTGCGGGGCCAGAAGGCTAAAGTGGAGAAGGTAGCATTGAGGAAGGTGAGTCCGAGCACTTTCCAAGGCTTGTGTTGGGGCTGCGGAGAGGTAGGGCACAGACGTAGTCAGTGTCAGAGGGAGCGGAGAACACGTCCTCTCAACCGGACGGATTCTGATGCCTTCCAGCAGTACTGCAAGGACTGTGGCAGGTATGGTCACCATCCGAGTGCATGTCCTAAGGCTAAGGAAGTGGTACAGGCGGAAAACTCTGGAGAAGGGGGCCGAAACCCAGCCGTCCTCAGTTCCCGGGCCCCGACTTGGGTAAGTTGCCGTCGAACCAGCACGATGCAGGTGGAGGGCTCAATAGATGGGAAGCCTGACAGTGGACACTGGGGCTGAGAAGACCCTAGTGCGGCCTGATATGTTGGCCACTATACGGCTTCCAGACGCACCACAGAGACTGTGTGATGTCACGGGGCATTGTGTGCAGCTCAAGGGGCCAGTGGAGGCTCGTATTGGCGTGGGCAGCACGGTGCAGCGGCTGCCGGTGTATGTGGCCGATCTGGACGAGCACTGTTTGCTGGGCCTTGACTACCTGATGCAGAGTAAGGCGTGTGTCGACCTTGGACGGAAGCTGGTGAGGGTGCACGGTGAAGAGGTGCCCTTGCTTCCAGAGGTTGGCTGTGCAGAGGTAGTTACAGCTGAGCGACTGCACCTTGCCCCCAGGACAGAGTCTAGAATTCGGTGTCGACTGTCAAGAGTGATGCGTGGAGTAGAGGGCCTCGTGGAGCCCAACCAAAACTTGCAGCTGGCTGATGGCGTAGTGGTTGGGCGGAGCCTTGTTGGACCAGGGGAGGGGTTAGTTACAGTGTTGGTAGCCAACTTCTCCGATAAGGCCCAGAAGGTGCCAGCTGGTGCAAAGCTGGGCACTTGTGAGGAAGTGGAGCGTCCAGAAGAGTCGTCGGGGAGCGAGGAGTTGGTTGGTGTGGGGCCGTTGCCTGACTTCCTCGAGGACTTGGCACACTTGAGCACCGCTAACCTGACGGAAGCACAGACAGAGAAGATGCGTCACACCCTGTCTCAGTATGCAGATGTGTTTAGCAGGGGTGACTTGGACCTGGGCCGCACAGGATTGGTGAAGCACCACATTAACACTGGAAGTAGTTTGCCCATCAAGAGCCCCCCCCCCCCGACGTATTGCACCAACCAGACGAGAAGAGATGCAGCGCACTGTCAGTGAGCTGGCGGCACAGGGGGTGATTGAACGGTCAGACAGTCCATGGTCATCAGCGGTAGTCCTGGTGAAGAAAAAGGACGGCACACAACGCTTCTGTGTGGACTACCGGGCGCTGAATGACATGACTATCAAGGACTCATACCCATTGCCGAGAATTGATGACACACTCGATGCATTGGTGGGGGCCAGGTGGTTCTCCACACTCGACCTGAAGTCGGGTTATCACCAGGTGGAGATGGCGGAAGAGGACAAGCCAAAGACTGCCTTTTCCTTCGGGCAAGGCCTGTGGCAATTCAACGTCATGCCCTTTGGTCTCTGCAATGCCCCTGGTTGTTTCGAGCGTCTGATGGAGAGGGTATTGGATGGCCTGCAGTGGAAGACGGCACTTGTCTACATTGATGACGTCATCGTCTTCGGGAGCACCTTCGAGGAGGAGCTGGAGCGGCTAGAGGAAGTACTACAGCGGTTGAGGAAGGCCAACCTCAAACTCAGCCCCAAGAAATGCTCGATGTTCCAGCATGAGGTGCCATTTCTGGGGCACGTAGTCAGTCAAGACGGTGTCAGAAGGTGGCGGTGGTGGAGAAGTGGCCAGTTCCCACCAATGTGGCAGAAGTCAGGAGCTACCTGGGCCTGTGCACATACTACCGCCGCTTTGTACAGGACTTCGCCAGTGTAGCGGCTCCTCTCCACCGACTTACACGAAAAGGGGAGTGCTTCCAGTGGGACAAGGCGTGTCAGTTTGCATTTGACAACCTGAAGAAGGCCCTGATAGAAGCACCGGTCTTGCCCTATCCGAACCCGAAGCTCCCATACCTGTTGGACACTGACGCTAGTGCGGAAGGCATCGGGGCAGTTTTGTCACAGATAAAGGACAGGAAGGAGTGTGTCGTGGCCTACTACAGTGCCAAGTTCAGCAGGCCTGAACGCAACTATTGTGTGACAAGGAAAGAGTTGCTGGCGGTGGTGAAGAGTCTCGAGCACTTTCACCCATACCTCTACGGTGCCGAGTTCACCATCCGGACTGACCATGCTGCCCTACAGTGGTTGAAGTCGCTGTAGGTAGCAGAGGGTCAGCTGGCAAGGTGGTTAGGGCGCCTTGAACAGTACAACTACCACATCGTGCACCGCCCGGGTCGTGTCCATTGCAACGCTGACAGCCTGAGTCGACGCCCGTGTGAGGCTAGTTGCTCACACTGTGTCCAGAAGGACTCTGATCCTGTGTGCCTCCGTCTGCAGGTGCTGGAATGTGCCACTAAAGGGGATGATGAGTGGCGTAAGTCACAACGTGAGGACTCTGACCTTGCTCCCATTGTCCGGTGGCTTGAGGCTCTCAGTGGACGCCTCAGTTGGGAGGCCGTGGCTGCGGAGAGCCCCACCACAAAGTGTCTGGTGGACCAGTGGGAAACATTACGAGTGGATCAAAGCGGTTTGTTAGTGAAGTGCTGGGTGCAGTTGAGTGAAGTGGACAGTGACACGTGGGTAGTTGTAGTACCCAGAGCCATGCGTGCTGAGTTGCTGAGGGAATTACATGCTGGTGTTACCAGTGGCCACTTGGGCGAGAAAAAGACCCTGAGCCGTCTCCGTCAACGCTTCTACTGGGTGGGCATGAGAAGTGACGTGTCTGAGTGGTGTAGAGCATGTGATGTGTGCAGTGCAAAGAAGGGCCCCGCTAGAAAGAACCGTGCCCCGTTACAGGTGTACTGTGTGGGAGCACCCATGGAAAGGGTGGCAATAGACATTGCTGGTCCGCTGCCTCTCACGCCACAAGGAAACTGATACATCTGTGTGGTAATGGACTATTTCTCAAAGTGGCCTGAGGCATATGCACTACCCAACCACGAGGCCGAGACCGTGGCTGGCGTGTTAGTGAATGAATTCATTACCCGTTTTGGTGTGCCTTTTGAACTGCACTCTGACCAAGGCTGTGAGTTTGAGTCACAAGTGTTCCGTGAGTGTTGCGAGCTGTTAGGGGTGCGCAAGACACGGACGACACCCTTCCATCCACAGTCCGATGGTATGGTGGAGCGGTTTAACCATACCCTTGCTCAACAGTTAGCGAAATATTGCAGGGAAAGTCAGGAAGACTGGGACGTCAAGCTGCCCGCAATGCTCATGGCCTACCGGTCTGCTGTGCATGAGGTAACAGGCTTCACACCTGCCCGACTCATGTTTGGCCATGAGCTCAGGCTACCAGTGGATTTGGCCACAGGGCGGCCACCTGACGTGAACTTGCCAACTGTCACATCCAGCTATGCAGTGGCACTGCAGGAGAACCTGGCGGAGGTGCACCGACAAGTGCGTGGCAAGCTCAAGGTAGCCGGCCATGCCATGAAGGAGACCTATGACCGGCGCATGAGGGAAGTGAGGTACAACATAGGTGACAGAGTGTGGCTGCATAACCCGCGTCGGAAGCGAGGGCTCTCGCCGAAGCTACAGAGCCCCTAGGAGGGGCCATACACGGTGGTAGCGGCCCTCTCTGATGTCACCTATCGAATTCGCAGAGGGCGAAAACGACCGTCTGTTGTCCACGTGGACCGGCTGTGGCGTTACCATGGGCCAGGAAGCTACTCCTGGGGCCATGGTGAAAAAGAAGATGAAGTTAGCCCCAGTAGCGGCGATGAGGACGTGGCAGACGCTGACCGAGATGAGGACGAGCATTTGGACGGTGAGGGCGATGCAGCAGACGTCAATGGTGACCATGAGCCAGGTCTTGGGACAGGAGATACCCCTCTGGGTGCCACTGCCAATCTACCGCCGCCCACACCTCCTCCAGAGAGACCCCAGCGAGAGCGAAGAAAGCCGCGCTGGATGAAAGATTTTTGTGTTTCTGAGGACTAATTTTACGGAAATTTTCTGTAGTTTGTTTCAGGTTTAGATATGACAGAGCAGACGGGTCGTCTGCTTGATAGGGGGGGATAGTGCTACGCCAGTGGGTCTTTGTCTCTGTGCGAAACATGTGTTAACATGAAGGGACCTGGGCAAACATGACGCAACTGGCTGTGAGCGGAGGAGCGGAGGGACAAGCCGGGAGACGGAGTTGGGTGCTGCTCCTGTGAAGACCTCGTGTGTGCTCTTGTGACCTGATAAATTTTGTGTTGCCCTGCTATAAGCTGTATCGTGCAGTGTGATATGCTGGTTTCCCCCTGTGCCTATAGAAAAGTGCACGGGTAAATAACTTGTGTAAATAAAGGAAAGACTGTCATTTTGTGTTTATTTCGTGCCCTGCCTCCCCACTTGGCCTTTCCTCTCGTGGTGTTCTTGGAGCTGTTCAGTGTTCACGACCCTGTGGATAACACGCCGTCTGCCTAGCCTGCCTTGTGTTGGTGGCTGAGAGACGAGGCGGTCAGCGTAACAATAATAATAATAATAATGATAACAATAATAATAGTAATAGTAATATAATAACAATGATAATAATAATAATAATAATAATTATTATTATTATTATTATCATTATTATTATTACTATTATTATAGTAAAAATCATAACAATAATGATGAAAATAATGTATTTGATACTAATGATGATGATGATAATAATGATAATAATAATAATAATAATAATAATGATAATAATAATAATAATAATGATAATAATAATGATAATAATAATAATAATGCTGGAAATAATGTAAATGATACTAGTGATAATAATAAGAAAAACTCATTATAATAGTAACAAAGATAATGATAATAATAATGATAATAATAACAATGACAATAATAATAATGATGTTAATAATAATATTGATAATAATAATAAAAAATAATAATGATAATAATGACAGTATATTGATATATATTGGCAATAAAGTTGACAATAACGGTAATATTGACAGAAAATTATTCTAATCAGAATTATGATAATAACAAGAAGAATAAGAATAATTGCCTTGTGATAACCATAACGATGGTTATATTAGCGATAATGATCATTACTTTGAGAATAATGATGAAACTGATAATAATGACAGAGAAAAAAATGATGATGATAATGATATTATATATAATATCACAATAATTATAATAACTATGTTGATATAAAAAAAAATATTAACGATAATGATAATTACATCGAGAACAATGATAATACTGAGAATAAAGACAGGAAAAAAATATTTTAATGCTAATAATAACCAGAACTACTGCACCAATGTCGGTGATAACAATAAAAATTATGGTAATAATAACAATAACAATGATAATAATAATAGAAGTAGTAGAAATGGTAGCAGCAGCAGCAGCAGCAGCAGTAATAGAAGTAGTAGTAGTAGTAGTAATGATGAAAATGAAAAAAAATGAAAATGAAAATAATAATGTAAACGTTGCTAATAAAGATGATAATGATGATGAAAAGTCCCAAGAAATTTTCAAGAAATGACAAACATAAGAGTGCACAAGGATGGGAAACCACTAGACCGCATCCGCATAATATGGAAAGGAGAGCAACCACCTCCCAGTACATACCACTTCTTTGGAAAATACATGCCCGCCAGCCACGTGCGGCCGTGAAGGGCAAGGCACACTGTGCAGCATGTGGTGTACAACAAGGCATGTCCTCGCAGTGCTGCAGTAGGAGAGAGTGCTGCAGATGCACCAATCTTTGTCCCATCATGCTTCAGGTTTGGGATGACAGGTGTGACTGCCTGGCACTGGGGGTGCACGGCCCTCCTTGCCCTTTCCTCTCCTCCTCTACCCCCTGTGGTACCAACACCGACCGCGAGTGACCAGCGCGGCCCTCCCAACCCAACCCGCGACCAGCCAGTGGACATCGAGCAGCTGAAGAAGAAGGACCTCTCCTCTCTCTCCTCCCCTCTCTCCCTGCGGTGAATCGGTCCTTACTTGGACGATTCAGAGAGAAGGGAGGATCGGTTCCGGCAAGGGTGGAGCCGAGCAACGCCAAGAGGGTCACCATGATCTCTCGGTCGTGTGGCTTTTGCATGGGCGTATTAAAGAGATGTACCGCGCCCGGTCCCATGCAATTTCGGCCTCGGCTCTTCCGCGTTACCGGACGGTGACGCGCCCCCCATTGTTTGATGCCACGATGCTATGTGCTTGCATGTAGCTTCGTGCCCTCCTAGCCTACTCTTTCCTATACGAATTTTCGGCATTAGGATAACTCTGTGCACACCTTCTGGTGAACTGGACCCCATCTTCGGGCGCGTGCTCAGACGTGGGCAGACCTTTACCTCCCGCAGGGGAGGGTGTGGGCTGGGGGAAGAGAAGAAGAAGAGGGATTCACCTTAAAAAAAAAAACAAAAAAAAGTCCTGTCATAGGAACCACCTGGAAAAAGTTTAGTTTCTCTCCCTCACTGTGATGAAACAGTCTGTGGCCGGCTGTTCAGAGGGATGAAGGAGCTGACAGGAACAGGTGCAGGAC
>NW_023659889.1:0-20390 GCF_015228065.2 Penaeus monodon | reverse complement strand
CCAAGAGGCTAAAAATTTAACAAACAGGCAAAAAAGGATTTTGGTTTTTAGTTTTTTTGGCCAACCAATCCCTTTGTTTTCCAATTTTTCCTATTTCATCTCATCATCAGAGGTACGCGACGGGGGCGCTGGCCGCATCCCCCCTCGTTCAGCCACGAGGATCCCTTGAGGCGAGTCTCCAGGCAGGCACACGGCCCATCTCTAATTCCTCGCGACAGGTCTCATAGAGCTGCCCAAGCCATGATCTCCTAGGACGTCCCATGGGTCTCCTTCACCCAGGGTTGTCTCGCAGAGACACAACCTGATGAGCAGGGTCGTCCACAGGGAGACGAGCTAGGTGGCCATATATCCTGAGTTGGCGATCCCGGATTATGCAAGTGACAGGTCCGATGCCAGTCTCCGGTGTAACCGCCGGTTGGGACACATGGTCCTCCCAAACCCTGTACCCATGATCGGCGAAGGGACTTGTTACAAAAGGCATCAAGGCGAGACTCCAAGACACTGGATAACGTCCAGGTTCGCTTCCATAGAGAAAAAACTGGCAGTATCAAGGCCTTGAAGACACGCAACTTGGTCACTTCTGTATAGGTACCAACATCTCCAAACGCTCTTGTTGATCGAGTTCGTGGCTCCTGTTGCCAGCCCAATCCGTCTACTGACTTCCTGGTCTGACAAACCCAGAGATATGGGACTACGCTCCCAAAGGTATGTAAAGCTCTCTGTAACTTCAACGTCCTCGCCGCAAGCATGGATCGACTGAACGGGTTCCCTAACAGGCCCCAAAAATCCTGAATCTTGGTCTTGGTCCAGGAGACCTCTAGGCCTATGGGTTTCGCCTCATTGCTAAATGCATCAAGAGCTGCCACAAGTGACCCCAAGGACTCAGATAGGATAGCAACATCGTCGGCAAAGTCAAGGTCAGAGACATTAATATTGCCTAGTGTTGCTCCACACTGACTTTGGCTAGTAGCTCTGCCCATTTTCCAGTCCATACAAGTGTTGAAAAGTGTTGGTGCAAGGATGCAGCCTTGCCTCACCCCTGAATTAACAGGGAAGAAGTTCAACATACCCCCACCACACTTTACAGCACTTTCAGTACCAGTATAGAGGCTTGTTATCATAACTATAATTATATCTATAAATAGTAATAATAATAATAAAGTCTTATAATATTGTTATTAATATTATTATTGTATATTATCATTATTGTCATTTTTATATTAGTATAATTGCAATATATATATATACATACACATATATTATAACTATATAAATCGTTATATTTTATTATTACTGTTTAATATTATTGTTCTTGTTGTTATTAGTATAATTAAAGAAAAATATATTATAACTGTAATAGTTGCAATAATAATGATAATAATGATCATAATTACAATAATGATGATAAAGATCATAATAATGATGATAACAATGATGATGATTTTGATAACGATAATTTTATTATGATCTTTACATCATTTTTGCAATTATGACATTATTACATTTTATTGAACTATTACAGTAAATTATTTTTTTTTAATTATATAATAACAACAAGAACAATAAAGTAATAACAGAAATAATGACAATAATAACGATTTATATAGTTTAATATATGTGATGTATATAAAATTTTCCCCAATTTTTATACTAATAATAAAAATGCAATAATAAAATAATAACAATAATAATTTTAAAAACAATTTATAAGACTATTTTTATTACATTATTATTATTATTATAGTTAGACTTTTTGGTATAATACTAATAAAAAGGGGTTAATAATATAAATTAAAAAAGAATAATAAAAAATTTAAAATTTTAAAATAATATAAAATAATAATAATAATAATAATAATAATAATAATAACGATTAATGATAATAACAAATTATTATTATTTTTATTATTAAAGTTAATTTATATGATAATACTAAAAAAAAGGTAAAAAATAATATAAAATAATATAAAAAAATTTTATTAATTTTTGTTATTTTTAGAGTACTTTTTTATGTAATAATATAGTAATAAAAGATAAAATAAATAATTTTTTTAATTATTATTATATTATTATTTTTATTCATTTTTATTTGTTATTATTTTTTTTATTATATTATTATTATTATTATTATTATTTATTTTTATTATTTTTAATTTAAATGATAATTTAAAATAATAATAATAATAAAAATAAAAAAATAATTAATAATAATAAATAATAATAAATAATAAGAAAAAATTTTTGATTTTTAAAATAATAATAATGATAATGATAATAAATAAAATAATAATAATAATAATAATAATAATAAAAAGGGTAATAATAACAATAAGATTTTTAATATTAATGGTGTGAGGGTAAGCTGTCGTACCCCCAGGGGATGCCTTGTGATTTTTAAGTTAAAAAAATTATTATATCCCTAAAAGACCTAAACCCCAGAGAGTGGTAGGGGCAAAGGAGGAATTCTAAAAAATACGGAGTGAGGTATGTTTCAGAGGGTTTCCCAAAAAGAAATCCAATATAAAAAACCAAAAAAAAAAAAAAATAAAAATAAAAAATTTTAATTAAAAAAGGGGGGGGTTGGGGGGAAAAAGAATTCGTTTTTTTTTTTAAAAAATTAAAACCCCCTTAATTTAAAAAAAAAAGGGGAGCGCTCCCCGGGCCGGGGGAAACCAGGGGGAACCGGTATTTTATAAAAAGTGGGGGGGAGAGAAATATTTTTTTTCTTGGACCAAGTGCGGGGCCCGATGTTTATTCGGGGGAAAATAGCTTTACAACATCCCGTGACCACGGCGTACATTTTAAACAATCATAAAAAAGACGTAAGACATGAACATTTAAAAAATAACAATAAAAATTTTTGCTCCATAAAATAGAAATGGGTAATTTATAAATGAAATAAATATCATAATGGAAAGTAAAAAAAAATAAAACCAGAGAAAACCGGCCCCAAAAAAGGGTAATTTTAAAGAACCCTAAAATTCCCAAACCCGTGATTAAAATAAAAATTAAAAAAAAACTGAAAAGAATAACAAAGATGTGGGAAACGACAAGGGGCGACTGGTACCCGAACAGTGACCCCCCAGAGCGGGGAAAGCGAACAGGTGCGGGATGCCCGTCGTTACAATAATAATAATAATGAAATAATAATAATAATAATAATAATAATAATAAAATAATAAAAAAAAAAACAAAATAAAAATCAAAAAAAACCAAAAAAAATTCATAAGAAATATTATTACTATTATCTTATATCAATACATTTTACAAAAAAATTTTTAATTATTTTGTAACTATATACTAATAAAAAGAATAATAAAATGATAAATAATAATAAAATAATAAAAATTTAAATAATAATAAAAAAAATTTAATAAAAAAAAAAATAATAATGATAATAATAATAACAATAATAAACAAAAAGATGATAATGATAATAATAAAAAATAATAGCAAAATAATATAAATAATAAAAGTGTATCAAGTTTCTTTTTATTCTCATTTTTATCATCATTATTGTCTGTTTAATCAACTCTAATAATTGTATCATTTTACCCTAATAACTCCAAAATCACATGAAATCAAAAAACAGGGCTTGGAGCTACCTCAAATGGCTACATTACGCTAATTTCGCCGCTTTTTTTCCCTTTTTTTTCCTTTTTTATATAAAGGATCTTTTATTTTTTGTTACCATTTTTTTATTCTTTCGTTTTTCATCGCATTATAATTATTATCATCTTTATCATATTTTGCAGTTTTATCATCATTTATTATTTTTACAATTTGAGTTACAATATATTTTTGCATTGTACAAATTAATAATAATAAGATAATAATAATGAATTAATCATAATAATGATAAAAAAATAACGATTTCATAATAATTTTTAGATCATTATTTTAATTTATTATCGTATTTTTAAATTATTACGGGTAAATTTTTTGCAATTTATGTAATAATAGAATAATGAAAATAATAACTAATAAAAATATAATGTAATAAATAACTTTTATTGTACGCCTCTCTCTCTGCCACCAACACAAGGGGCAGGCTGGAGACGGCGTGTATATACGGGGTCGTGAACACTGAACAGCTCCAAGAGGCCCCGAGCACCACAGGTCCCAAAACCCCACGGGGGGAAACGCCAAGTGGCGGGGCGGGGACGAAATAAACACAAAATGACGTTTTCCTTTTATTTACACAATTTTATTTACCCGTAACTTTCTATAGGGCACAATACAGGGGGGAACCAGCATGTCACACTGCACGATACACTTAAACAGGGCAACAAAACGTTTAAGGAAAAAGGGCACACACGAGGTCTTCACAGGAGTAGACCCAACTCTCTCTCGGCTTGTTCCTCCGCCCTCCACTCAACCAGCTGCGTCATTTTTTGCCCGGGTCCTTCATGTTAAAAAAATGCCCGGGTCACCCTTTTTCATTTAACACATGTTTGCATAGAGACAAAGACCCACTGGGTAGACTATCCCCCCTATCAAGCAGACAAGCATAAAATTTAGTCCTCAGGAACAAACAAATTTTTTTCAAACAAAAGTCCCCAAATAAAAACAGTTTCAGAAACAAAAAAATTTTTATCCAGTCCCGTTTTCTTCGCTTTTGCTGGGGTCGCTTGGAGAGTGGGCGGCGGTAGATGGCGTGGCCCCCAGGGGGGATCTCTGCCCCAAGACCGGCTCATGGTCGCTTTTGCGTCTTTTGCATCGCCCTCCCCGTCCAAATGCTCGTCCTCATCCGGGTCAGGTCTGCACGTCCTATCGCCGCTACTGGGGCTAACTCACTTCTTTTTACAATGGCCCCAGGAGTAGCTTCTGGCCATGAACGCCACAGTCGGGGGCCAAGTCTCGAGGAAGTGGGCAACGGCCTAAACCCCAAACCCAAAACCCCTTGCTCCCTGACGATTTTCCGGATGCTCCATTCCTCACAAGTGCCCAGCTTTGCCCAGCTGGCCCCTTCGGGGCCATCGGAAAAAGTTAGCTACTAACATGAAAACAAACCCCCCCCCTGGCCAAAACAAGGCTCCCCCAACCGCTAGCATCAGCCAGTTTTCATTTTGAAGGGGCCCACGGGGCCCCTTACCCCATGCATCACTCTTGACTCGACCCCGGTTTCAGACACTGTCCTGGGGGCAAGGTGCGTCGTTCAGCCTAATACCTCTGCACAGCCAACCTGGAAGCAAGGGCACATCTTCACCGTGCACCCTCACCGCTTCCGTCCAAAGGGGACACACGTTACTCTGCTCAGGTAGTCAGGCCAGCAAGCAGTGCTTGTCCAGATTGGCCCCCAAAACACCGGGGAGCCGCGCACCGTGCTGCCCACGCCATAGAGCCTCCATGGCCCCTTGAGCTGACACAATGCCCCCCGGGAACCCCCACAGTCTCTGTGGTGCGTCTGGAAGTTGCAAGTGGCCAACATATCAGGCCGCCCAGGGTCTTTTCAGCCCCGTGCCATTCAGGCGGCATGGGTTTCCCCTCTAATGAGCCCCCCACCTGCATCGTGTGGTTTGACGGCATCTTTCCGAGGGAACCGAGGACGGGGGGGTTTTTGGCCCCCTTTTTCAGCCTGTCGAGTTTTCCGCCTGTACCATTCATTAGCCAGGGGCATGCACTCGGATGGTGCCATACCTGCCCCAGTCCTTGCAGCATGCTGGAAGGGAAGAATCCGTCCGGTTGGAGGACGTGTTCTCCGCTCCCCCCCGACACCGACTACGTCTGGCCCTACCCCTCGCAGCCCTACACAAGCCTGGGGAAAATTCTGGGCTCACCTTTTCAATGCTACCCTCCCCTTTAGCCCTTTCCCGGCCCGGAGGGGCACGGCGGGGGGAAGCTGGCCCTAGGCCCCTGGTTTCCCTTTAGGGGAAGGGCCTCGAACTCCCCAAAAACCCCCGCCAGCGCCACCTGAAGCCTCAGGGGGTGCCTGCTGGGTTTGTTTCAGCTGCTGGTCCCGAAAGCATCCAAAGAAAACGCGGGCCAGGGCCACAATCATTTTTTCCGCAGCCCCAGGGTACGACCTCCTTAC
This sequence comes from Penaeus monodon, assembly GCF_015228065.2. NCBI lineage: Eukaryota > Metazoa > Arthropoda > Malacostraca > Decapoda > Penaeidae > Penaeus > Penaeus monodon. Next base: position 14,356 of record NW_023659889.1, on the reverse strand, counting down.
CAGCAGATGCCAGCATTTCAAAAATTTGGGCGACATAGCCTCAGGCCACTTCCCCTCGTACCCAGTGGCTACGTTCAAGAATGTTGGAGGCGAGGGGGTGCAGGTGGGAAAAAAGCTGCCCTGAACTAACACACCCGGGGGGGGGGAAGGGGGGGGAGGGAGGCAACGAGGCGGGTTTTACCGGGTCCGAGTTTGCCGCACCTATACCCAAGGGACGGTTCCGAGGGCCCCAAACCTTCGCAGCGACCCCTGGCTCCACACGACGCTGCGAGGGCCGGGGTTTCCTGCCCCGGACCCCAGGCAGACCCCCGTAAAAACTGAACTCTGGGGATGTTTCCAGAACCTCGCTGCCTTCTTGCTTGCAAAAGTTTTACCTCGGACGCCGCCTTTCCCCTTTACTTCTCCCTCAGGCCCGAACCTCGCCCCTTAGAGTCTGCACCCCCTCCATCAGTTTATCTTCCACTGTTTTAGGCCTTGTCGGTGTACTGCGAGTTTCCATCTTCACAGATGCAAGATTGTTCTGTAGCACCTCAAAAAAGCGGCAGAATGTTCTCGCCTTCCTTGCCTGCATCTCGACGAGTGGTGCGCCTGCTCGTGTGCCCTCTGGCCCGCTTTCTCCCTTGTGCCATTTCTCCCTCATATCGGCCCGCAGGCAGTGATAGGGGCCCTCTGGCTCGGTTCACCTCACTCTGCCGTCCGTCATAGCCCCCTCTCCCTCATGGCTGCCGCATCTTTGGACCACATGATAAACGGGAATCTCACTGATCAAATTACAAATCCCACTCCTGACCCATTTGTTACGCCCACCGCCCTCGCCTCTGCCCCCAACACAAGGCAGGAGGAGACGGGGTTATATCAGGGTCGTGAACATGAAAAGCTCCCGAGGGGCCCCCCGAGCACCACAAAAAACCGTCCCCCAGAAAACCCAAAACCAAACCCCCCCCCCCCCCCCCCCCCCCCCCCCCCCCCCCCCCCCCCCCCCCCCCCCCCCCCCCCCCCCCCCCCCCCCCCCCCCCCCCCCCCCCCCCCCCCCCCCCCCCCAAAAAAAAAAAAAAAAAAAAAAAAAAAAAAAAAAAAAAAAAAAAAAAAAAAAAAAAAAAAAAAAAAAAAAAAAAAAAAAAAAAAAAAAAAAAAAAAAAAAAAAAAAAAAAAAAAAAAAAAAAAGGGGAAACAAAAAGCCAAGGTTTGGGGCGAAAAAAAAGGGCAGGGGGGGGCAAACGGGGGAAATTAAACCCAAAAAAAAAAAAGAATGCCCAAAAATTTTTTTCCTTAAAATTTACCAAAAAAGTTTTTAAAATTTTTTTCGGTTTTCAAAAAAAAACCTTTTTTTCTTTTTTTTTTTTAAAAAAGGACACCCGGCACCTTTATTTTAAAACCCAGTTTCGCTAGAGACAAAGACCCACTGGCGTAGCAATATATCCCAGATGTATAAATAAGTTGTTACGCTGTGAATTGGGTAAGAGACATAGAACCGATTTAGTACTATAAATATGCGAATATTATACATATTAAGGGATGTAATTACAGTTATTTTTCTTGTTAAAAGCAAGTTCCTCGTATCCCTTATTGTAATGCGATGCGCCAGGTATACCCACCTGGTCTTACCTGCTAGAATCAATCCACTTATTCGAGTGAACACTGGACCTGCCTCGTGAGTAGAAAAGGATTTATAATTGACGCAAAATTCGCATAGGTGGCTTTGCAAGTGCACTGAATCGTTGTTTTTTTTTTTCCCTTTTGGGATTTTCAGTCTTTTTATGAATATTCAGGCTTTGCTGACGCCAGGCGCCACGAAATTTTGCTTCACGTGCCCCGAGGTATCGGAGCAGCGACAAAACAAAAAACAAGCCCGTGACACGGTCGCTGGGACGTGGATATTTACTTTGATTTTTTTTTCTTTGTTTATATTTGTAAAAAATATTATGGTAATAGTTGACATTTTTTATACCGCAATTTAATTAAAGTAAGAGCATAATTAGATAATGTAATCAATTCAAAGCGAAGTACATCATTCTAAACAAAAGATCCTTTACAACTGGCGTAGTGAGTGGGATGGTTCGTCATTGATGTTACATTGCTGGTTAGTCACTTCTTTAAAAGGGGGGGTTTTCTTATCTACGAGTCAAATTTACATTGTATATATTTTAAGGAAATGACTTTGTCGTGGGGGTTTGATACTGGTGAGTGCTTGAAAACCCAGGGGCATGCGCAGAAGGGAAGTGCAGGTGAGGCAATGAGGGTTCATCGTTAACTATAGTGACAGTGTATTTTCTCGTTTTGTAAACGAGAAAATTTTTTTCGCTGTGTCTCCTATAGTTCGATGTTTGGAAGTCGTAATTTCGCTTCCCGTATTTAGTTGCGTGTAAGGGTTGAGTGACTGCAAAATTACTCGTGCCTCGTAACTGTGATCATAGCCTGTATTGTGCTGCGGATGTCACGTATGGAGATGTTCTCTTAGTTATTTGTGGTATTTCATTAATTATCATGATGTTAACTTCTTTTACTAAATTATTTTTTTTTGTTCGAAACTTAACATGAAGTCAGTAACTGATATTTTGAGAGAAGCTGAGGCTCTCGGTTTGAATCCGGAAGTTATTGAAAGATTATTAGAACATGAGCAAGCAAGAGACAAAACGCGAGGAGCGAGCTTCTGAACAAGAGAAAAAAAAAAAATAGAATTAGAATTAGAAGAAGACGATAAGCGCCTCTCTCACGAACTCGCTATGGCCCAGTTATCACGTTCTAATGCCGAAAGTAAGAGTACGTCTCTTCAAAGTATAATTTACGATTGCCTACCTTTCACTATGACCAAGATGAGAAGATAGCTACTTCCAGAGATTGAAGGGTTAGCGCTCTACATAAATGGGAAAAAAATATACGTATCGTTCCCTGACGAGACGGTGAAAAGACTACGAGAAGAGAAAGAGGCTTTAAATCAGAGTTTAAATCAGTGGATGCCGATAGGCACAGACGTTTGTTCAGGGAGAGTAAATGTGGGGAGAAAGAAGTCTTACATTCAAATGGTATTTCGAATGGAGCAGTATTTAGAAGATGGATTTCCTTGAGTGAATTGATAAGGATATAATTCTTTTTCGATTTCATGGTCAGAGAACAGATTTTTAATAATTGATTTCAGGGTTTTCTTAAAAAAAACATCATTAAAATAATGCTACCGAAATGGCAGAGGCTGCGGACCGATACAGGAGTGCGCATAACTTTCGCGGTCGATCGCGGGGATTTCTCAGCAAAGTAAGACTAATGTAACGAATGATAGTGAACCGATTGCCAGAATGTGGTAAGGCTGGTCACAATAGGCCCAGTGTCTCGAAAATCCTAGAAATTAAAAGAAAATAAGCACCAGTAAAGTTGACTTTGTTTTTGAGTCGGAACTTAAACCAAACAGGTGTATAATTGATGATAATGGGTATTTTTTCAATAAACGAGCTGAAGTAATGTTGGATTCTGGTTTGCTCTACAATTGTTGTGAAAGACAGTTTCGTTCCATCATATTACAAATATGGGAAACTCGTGAAGATGTATGATTACTTGGGAATTCTAATATTTTCCTCAGTTAAGGTGTTTTTTTAAGTCAAAGATCTTTACTGGCTGGGTTAATGCCATAGCAGCGCCTATAAAATTTGCAACATATTAAATGGACTCTTCCAGGTTTAAAATCCCCCCGACTCCAAACCTGCCACTCTTGATCCTGATCCTTTCGTCGGAAGATCCTCACTCCCCCCCCTTCTAACTCTCCGAATCATTTGCCAAAAGGTACGTAATGAGTCCGTTTCTACATCGTTTGCGACTTTATGAGGGTGGACACTCGCGGAATGACGGAACGATCTGATGAACGTAAGCCTCTGAAGTGTCCGCAGTGTCGCAACTTGACATCAGTAAACATGACGTCTTTAATGCTCAGAATACATGCCCTACATTAAGACAATTAGGAAAAGGGTAAAGACAGGGAAAATAGACAATGTTAAGAATAGGGCAGTGAAATATGAAATAATTAATGATTGATCTATAAAATTTGCCTAGAAAATAAATTCGATCATGAAAAGGGTAGAAAGAAAACTGATTGTTCCTGAGAATTATAGAAGTAAAATTTTAAAATCTTGCTCATGATTTTTTAAAACAGCTGGCCACAATTTCACACCGGAAAAACTAGCCATAAGATTTTCCCTTTAAGTTTTTCTGGCCTGGAGCAGGAGCAGATATAAAAGCGTTATTGCAGATCGTGTCACATCTCCCAGAAATTTCCCGCACAAAGGCAGCGTTAAGAGGGTACCGATGAAAAAGATTCCGTCATTCCGAGCCTTTTTCACGTGTTGTTTGACCTTGTCGGTCGACATCCCCTTGCTCCGACCGCGGACACAGATACATCCTGACTATGATAGATTATGCTACGCGTTTCCCCGAAGCAGTCTGTCTAAAGAACATAGACACCGTGTTTATCGCAGAAAGCTTGGTTGAGATTTTCTCCCGAAAGAAATCTTGTCGGATCGCGGAACTCCGTGTCGATCAGACCTAATGGCCGAGATTCGTAGACTGCTGTCAGTTAAAGCTGTACACAACCCGATCATGCGAGTTGCAATGGCGCGGTTGAACGTCTGAATGGTGTCTTAAAAGCAATGATTAGAAACTGTGCTTGACCATCCGCGAGACTGGGATAGATATCTTCCACCCGTTCTTTCGCTTACAGGGAAATCCCGAACGATTCGCTGAAGTTTTCTTTATTTGAACTCCTTTATGGAAGACCAATCAGAGGTCTGCTTACTATTTTGATGGGCTTTGGCTAATGACGAGATCGATAATAAAGTAAAGTCTACTTATCAATATGTAACCGAATTAAGATCCAGATTTGAGGAAACTGCAAAACTGGCCGTTCCCAAGCCCAGATAAGCAGCAAGACTTATAAAATCTAAAATGACTTAAATCTAGAAATCGCAGGTTAAAAGTGAGTGACGAGGTGCTTGTACTCTTGCCCAAATGATCACAATAAGATGATTATGCAGTGGAAAGGGCCTTAGCAGTATAGGCTGAAAGATAGTGGAGTAGATTATACCATCAAAGTGAGACGAAAGAGTAAGTTTTTCACATCAATATGTGAAGCATAATTTTGTAAATGACACTATGTATCTGGGAATTAACAAGTATTGAATCTTTAAATGTAGGTGATGATCTGAGTGCTGAGTGTAAATGTTCTATTTCTGAATACCCTGATGTTCACTGATAAGCCAGGTCATACAAAGTCTATAGAACACGTAATTAAGCTTGAGACCCCTAACCCTGTTTGTTTAAAAAAACCCTTTTCCTATACCCTATAATTGATTTATGTTTCAACCCAAAGGGAAATGACAAGATGCTTGTTAGGCATAATAGAGCCATCTGCATCGCCTTTGTTCACCGGTCGTTCTCGTAAGAAAGCGCGACCAAACTTACAGGTTCTGTATCGACCTTCAGGAGCTTGAAGACACTACAATTTTTATTGTGAACCCATGCCTCAACTGAAGAAGCTCTGGGTAATTTTTTAAACGATAAGTATTTCACCGAGATAATCTTAAATTAGGCTACTGGCAGATTCCTCTATCTTAGAATCTAAGAAATATACTGCTTTTCCACAAAAGAGGACTCATGCAATTGTAATGATGCCCTTTGGACTCAAACCGCATGTGCAACGTTTGTCAGACTGATGAGAAAAATGATCTTTGGTTTGAAGAATACAAATTTTTACTTTTATAACATTGTAAAACACAGTTGCCCCCTCAGATCCTGCAAATGATCAAACCAATTAGGTTTGATCATTTGCAGGATCTGAGGTGTTTTCTAAATAAATTATTATTGTATGGGGTTTAAAGGCTGGTATAAGTAAGTGCTTTTTTGGGTATAAAAAATAAATCATCTTGGAGTTGTTCTTGGAGAGAATGTTATTTAAAACCCCCTGAAAACAGAATTAAAGCTATTGAGTCAATGCCTTGCCAGATACCAAAAAGGAACTAAGATCTTTTATTGGAACAAACTCATTTCTATAGAAAATTTATACCAAAATTTGCTAACGTTTGTGTCCTATGAATGAACTACTGAAGAAGAATCAAGAAATAAACTGAATTGGAATAATGAACAAGTTTCTAGTTCTTGAGTTAAAATCCAAACTCTCGGATAAACCAATCCTGTGTCTTCCTGACTATTTGAAGGACCTTTTCTTGCGGTTATGATGCTTCCCAGAATGGCACTGGGGGTCTTTGGTTTAGGAACATAATGCCTATGCTTATGCTAGCTGAAAGCTACTTGATAGGGGGAAAAAATTTTACAACTATTTAAAAGAAAAGTTTGTTAATCGTTGGGCTATCAACAAATTCAAAACTTATATCTATGGTAAGGAGTTTGTACTAGAAAACTACCAACAACCCCTTTAAATTTTTCTCAGAAACATGAGATATTCAAATGGAAAATTAATGAGATGGGCTTAGCATTACAAGGTTTTCATATAGAATACAATCAAAAAGGTAAAAAAAAAATGTAGGTGCGGAAGTTCTGAGCCGCTGTGTTAAGTAGATATGTTATGTAAAGACATAAAAACATTAGATTTTATGCTTTGGGATGGGGCATTGTAAAGGTATTTTATAACATATTACCATGATGTATAAATTAAGTTGCATACTGTTGTGATATGGGGTGATGAAGACATAGTAACCCGATTTAAAATACTACTAAAATATTGCAAAATATTTATACATATTAAGGGTGTATATTTACATGTTTATTTTTTCTTTGTTTAAAAGCAAGTTTTCCCCGTATCCCCTTATTGTAATGCGCATGGCCTAGGTATACCTCACCTGGTCTTACTCTGTCATATAATCGGTCACTTTGCCATACCACTTCCAGTGAACACGTGACCTCGCCTCGTGAGTAGAAAAGGATTTATAAATTTAAAACGCTAATTCGCATAGCGTGGCATATTTCAAGGCACTGAATTCGTTTTGTTTATTTCTCTTGTATTTTTAGTCTTTTATGAATATCATGGCTTTTCTGACGCCAGGCGCACGAAACTTTGCTTCACGTGCCCCCCAGGTAATCGGAGCAGCAAAAAAACTTAAACAAGCCCGTGACACGGTCGCTAAGGTGTGGAAAATTTACAGATTTTGTTTTCTTTTTTTATATTTGTAATATATATATAATGGTAATGGTTGATATCTTTTTACCCAATTTTAAAGAAAGTGAGACATATTAGATAATGTAATCATTCAAAGCGAAGTCCCCCATTTAAACAAAAGATCCTTACAAATAACAATATAAACGTCTATTTTATCATTTATGTAGAATATATTTATTTATAATGTATTATAATAAATACATTATAATTATCTTTTGTAATAATCCTAATAATAAAGTAATAATAACGGAAATAACGAAATTAACGATACTTATAACAACAAAAAAACAACAACAAACTTCATGAAAATTCTCATTATTCAATTTTTTTATCTTTATTGTCATGATTAATACAATTCTGATAATTATTATCATTATTACCCTAATAATTTCCAAAAGCATCATGAAATCGAAAAAGCGGCGTTTTGGAGATACTCGCAAATGTACATTTCGCTAGTTTTTGCCGCTTTTTCGACTTCTGGGATTTTTTTTTTTTTATTATAAATAGACAGATTACTGTTAAAAATCATCATTATATTTTAAATTTTTATCGTTATTATCGTAATTTTACAGTTATTTTATATTTTTGTTTGCATTTATAATAATAACAAAAATAATCATAATAATTTAAAAATAATAATATTAGTAAGAATATTATAAATAATTTGTTTTATTATTAACATTTTATTATTTTATTTTATTATTAATATTTAATAATAATAATAAATTTTTATATTATCATTTTAATTTATTTATTATTATTTTTATTATTATTATTTTTATTATTATTGCATTAAATATAAATTTTTTTTAATAATACTACTACTAAAAATAATAATAAAAATAATAAAAAATAATAATAATAATATTTTTTTGTAGTAATATTATAAAAAAAATTTTATTATTAATCAATAATAATAAAAATTTATATATTATTAAATTTTTATTATTATTATTATTATTATATTATATAATAAATATAATAAAAATAATAATAATAATAATAAATAAAAAATTATAATAAAATGAAAAAATAATAAAAAATAATAAAAATAAATAAATAATAATAATAAAAAAATATAAAAATAATTTAATAAAAATAATAAAAAAATTTTATCAAAATTCTCTTTTATTTTCATTTTTTCATCATTATTTTCAGATTATACAATTCTGATAATTATTTTTATTATTACCCAAAATTTCCCAAAAACACCTTGAAAAAAATAAAAAAAAAAATCTCCAAAGGGTATATTTCGATGATTTTGCCGCTTTTTTTGACTTTTTAGATTTTTTTCTTTTCCATTTTATTTAAATGGCCATGATTAAGCTATTTTTCTCTTTAAACATCTTTTTCATTATTTCAATTTTTTTTAAATTTTTATCATAATTATCATTACTATTGCATTATTTTAGTTTATACTACTTTTTTGGCAATTATACAAAACAACAACAACAATAAATTGATAACAAGAATGATAATAATAATAATAAGATTTATAAAAATTTTTTATATCATTATTTTTTAAATTTCATTTTATTGTAAATATTAAAGTTTTAAAAGCTTTTTTTTCAATTATACAATAATGAAAATAAAACTAATGATAATAACAATGATAACTTTCAAAACCCAAATTATAATGACTATTATTATTATTATTATCATTTTTTTTTATCATTATTTTGTTGTTATTACAGTTATAATCTATATTTTTTTTTGTAATACTACTACAAAAAAAATAAATAAATAAAAAAAAAAAAAATAATAATAATAGCAATAATAATGGTAATAATGATAATAATAATAATTATTATTATTATATTATTAATTATATTAATTGTTATTTCATCGTTATTATCGTTATTCATCATCATTATCATCCTTGTTATCATCTTTATCATCATTATTGCATATCATCATTATCATCATTATATTGGAAATTTCATTTACAATTTTTTCTTCAATTATACAAATTTAAATAAGAAATAACAATAATAATAATAGTAATAACAAACAATAATAATGATAAAATAATGATAATAATAAAAAAAATAAAAATTTAACGATAAATCATTATTTTTATATTTTATTTTAATATTTCGTTATTTTTGAATTATATAGTTATTTTTTTTTTTCCAATTATACTAGTAATAATAATAAAAAATAATATTAATGATAATAATAATTATAATAAAAATAATAAAATAAAATAATAAAAAATTAATAATAATAATAAAAATATTAGCGACTTCATTATTTTTACATCTTTCTTTTTTTTTTTTTAAATAATCATATGAGTAAAGAGTAGTACTAGAAGAAATAAAAATGATAAAATAGTAAAAAATAATAAAATAATAATAATAAAACAAAACGTAATAATTTATTATTATTATTATTATTATTATTATTATGATAAAAATGATAATAATAAAATATTAATAGTAATAATAATTATGATGTTTGGTGTAATAATAGTAATAATAATTATCATTTTTATTATTATTGTAAATAATTTTTAATAATTATCATTATTTTTATTATTATATTGTTATATTTTTATATCATTTTTATTAATATTATTATTATTATTATTATTATTATCATATCATTATATGATGATGATTTGATGATGATGATGATGATGAAAAAATAATAAAGTAATAATAATAATAATAAGGGTACGCCGGCCGCCTCGTCTCTCTGCCACCCACACAAGGCAGGCGTAGTCAGACGGCGTGCTAGTACTCAGGGTCGTGAACACTGAACCGGTCCTAGAGGCACCGAGCCCCACAGCGCCCCAGAACACCACCAGGGAAACGCCCCCATGGCGATGCAGGGCACGAAATAAACACAAAATGACAATCTTTTTTTTTTACACAAGTTTTTTACCCGTACACTTTCTATAGGCAAATACAGGGGGAAACCAGCATGCACACGGACAATACAGCTTTAACAGGGCAAAACAAAATTTATCAGGCACAAGGGACACACGAGGTTTCACAGGGGGAGCACCAACTGGGGCTCCTTGGCTTTTCCTTCGTCCCTCGCTTTGCAGCCGTTTGCCCCGGGGTCCCTCCCCCCTTTTTTTATGTTTAAAAACCCCCATGAAAACCCGAGGGCATCCTTTTGTTAACACATGTTTTGCCCCAGAGACGAAGACCCACTGCGTAGCAATATAAAATAATAATAATAAAAAAATAACAATAATGATGTGATGGGATAAAAAATAATAATAATAAAATAAAATAATAATAATATAAAAATAATGATAAGAATAATAATAAAATTTTAAAAAATTACCATTATTCTTATTTTCTCATCATTATAGTCATGATTAATACAATTTGATGTTTATTATCATTACTACGCTAATAATTGCCAAAATCATCACTGATATGGAAAAACGCATTTGGAGTTTTACTCTCATTTCGCTAGATTTGCCGCTTTTCGAATTTCCTTCTTTATTATAAATGGGCTTTGATTACTGTCATTATCATCATTATCATCTTTATCATTATTATTTCAATTATTATCACCTTTAATTATCTTTTAATCATTATTTTTCCCAAATTATTGTAGTTATGTTTGTTTGTCTGTTTTTGCAATTATATAATAACAACAAGAACAATAATTTTATTGTAATTATTATAGTTATAATAAGTTTTTTGTAATTATACCCAAAAAAAAAAAATGATGGTAAAAAAGAATAATAATATTTAACGACTATTATTTTATTATTTTTTATTTTTTAATATTTTTGTTTTTATTAGTTATAATTTTTTTTTCTAATACTATAATAATAAAAGGTGATGATGATGATGATGATAAGAATAATAATAATATAATAATAATAATAAAATAATAATTAAATAATATATTTAAAAATAAAATAATAATAATTTATTATTCCATTTCCATCATCATTATTGTCATAATATAAATTTTGATAATTTAAATCATTTTTACCCTAATAATTAATAAAATCGTTTTTTTATGTTATAATTTTTTTATCATTGTTTTATTATTATTATTTTTTGTTTTTTAAAATAATGCAAAGAAAAATATTATCCCCCCCAAAAATTACAATAATAAAGACAAAATGAGTAATGATAATTATTTTATAATTAAAAAAATAAAGAGATAATAACAGTAAAAGGGTCCAAATAAAAAGGGAAAAAAAAACGAAAAATTTTAAAAAAATAGCAAAATATAGCCTTTTTAGAGTCTACGCCAAAAGCCTTTTCGATTCAATCTGATTTGGGCAATTATCAAAAAGAACAAATTCTATAATCATGACAATAACGATACAAAAGTAAAAAAGAAAAAAAAAGGACTAAACTCGTTTTTGTTAAGTCTTGTTATTATTTTATATTATTATCATGGTTTTTTAATATAAATTGAGTATAATGCCAAAAAATAATATGGCGGCAAAAAATTACAATAATAATGAAATGATGATAATCACTTGCAAAAATTTACAAAAGATGATGATATGATGAGAAAGATGAAAATAAAAATGAAATGATGATGACAAAAAGTGTCCATTTATACAAAAAAAAGCAAAACAAATTCAAAAAGTGGGAAAATCTCGCGAAAAATAGCTTTCAGCGTCTATTGCCTTTTTCGATTTGAAACATGATTTGCCCCCGTTATTAGCTAATAGCGATAATTATGAACATAATTCTATAAAAATGAGAATAATTAAAATTGGAAAATAATTGATATTATAATAATAATTTTCATAATGATGGGAATAATTGCAATAATCCCGATCATAATAGTAATAATGATAAAATTATAATGATAATAATAATAATAATAATAATAATAATAATAATAACAATAATAGTAATAATAAAATATTTTATTATCATCATTATTATTACTATTATTATTACTATTTTTATTATTGTTATTGTTATTATTTTATTATTATTATTATTACTATTTTTATCATTATTTTATTATTTTTATTGTTGTTGTGTGCTTGTTGTTATTATTATGATTATTATTATTACTATTATTATTTTTATCATTGTTACTATTATTATCATTATTATTATTTTATTATTATTACTATTTTTTGTTATTATCATTATTATTATTATTGTGTTGTTGGTGTTATCATTATTTTTTTTGTACTATTATTATTTAGTAGTAGTAGTATTTACTATTTTTTTATTATATCATTACTATTTTTATTATTATTGTTATTATTATTATTATTTCATTGTTAGTATTATTACAAAAATATATTTTTATAACTATGATAATAACATTAATGATAATCGTAATCTTGATAATAATTATAATATTGTTATTGGTTTTCATTATCATGTTATCATATCTTTTTATTAGTATAATTTCAAAGAAATATATTATGTCTGTAATAATTTCAAATATGAATAAAAAAAGTAAATACTGATAATAAAATGATTATAATATCGTTTAAAATTTTTATAAATTTTTGGGATTATTTTTATATTTTATATTATTGCTGTTATTTGAATAAAATTTCCTCCAAAAATATATGGGGTAATAATTACATATAAATACATAAAAAAAAAAAAAAAAAATAATATATATGGATTATTTTAATTTTTATTGTTGTGGTGTGTGTGTGGGTGTTGTGGTGTGGTGTGGTGTGGGTGTGGTTTGTAATATATATATAATTTTATAATATATTATATATATATATAAAAATGCAACTATACATACATACATATATGCACATTAAATAAATGTATATAGATTATACAAGAAATCCATATTTACAAATTTTTGATATATTTATTAACATAAATTATATATACGGTGTGTGTGGTGTTATAATATATATATATATATATATATAAATAAAATATTTAAAAAAATATATATGTATGTATATATTACAAAAAAAATCATATAAACATACCCCCACCAAAAACACACACACGCACACACACACACACACACACACACACACACACACACACACATACAAAAAAAAAAAAAAAAATTTAAATATAAGTATATATATAATATTTTATATATATATATATATATATATATTATATATATATATATATTTTACATATAATAGAAGATAGATAGATATAGATATGCATATTTTAAAATTAATATATATATATTATAATTTATAAATATAATATTATAATATTATATATCATATAATATTATATATTATATATATATATAATAATCATAATATATACATTACACACACACACACACAAAACACACACACACACCACACACACACCACACACACCACACAAAAATATATATATTATATATATATATAATATATTTTATATATTAATATATTATATATTTTATATATAAACATATATTTGAAAGATGGAATAATGCAATGCTGCATTGATAACCTTTACCATCTGATTTTTTTATGCATTCAAAAAATTTATTTTATAAAGAATTATGTTTTTCTAGAGTAAAGGGAAAAGGATAAATGAAAAAATCATCAAAAATATTTTTATTTTTAAAACCATAAAAAGGAAATTTGATAAACCATTTTTACTCAGACAAAAATTTGGAAATGGCCTTTAAATTTGGGCTTGAAAAATCCAAAATTTTAATTAATATATAAAATATAATATATATAATTTATAAAAATATTATTGGTTTTTTTATAAAAATGTATATATAGTATATTTTTATTTTATATGGTTTTTATGTATATAGTAAAATATAGTGTATATGCATTCCATTTTTAATATTTTTATATAATATATTTAATAATAATATATATATATATAATATTAATATAATAATATATATATATATATATAATATATATTATGTTTTAATATATGTTTTTATTATATTTATATAATTTATTATGCATATTATTATATAGTATTATTTTATATATAGCGATGGTCAACCTCCCGGGTTAGCCCTAACCCTTCCCCGCCCACTTCAGCTCGGTTGAGGGGACACCCGGTTTTAAAGAGCGGATTATGGGAGAGACTGACGCATGCTTTTAGTTCATGCTCTTTTTGCTGATCGCCCCTACCGTGTATATAAAATTGATTGAAAGAGGCGTTCTACGCCAAAAATCACATCTGTGGCAGGACAATTTCCCCGGCGAAATATTCGCATTGTTCGGACGACTTTAATGCGGTTTCCGGTCTGTCGGCCCCATGGTTTTGGGGGCTGATTTCCCCAGCAGCGGGGGGG